>NW_007246018.1:175205-187540 GCF_000164805.1 Carlito syrichta
TGACAGAGTGAGACTTCAACTCAAAAAAAAAAAAAAAAAATACGGTTTATTTTAAAGTGCCTTGTATCTGCTAAAGGAGAAAACATTTTTTTCTTAATGGATTACTGAAAGTGATTCTATTCTAATGACGAGTTATCTCAGTAAGTCTGTTTAATTTCTTTTTAAAAAAAATTTAATTTTTTTTTTTAAGTTGGAATCTCAATCCTTTGCCCAGACTTGAGTGCAGTGGCATGCACTCTCATGGCCACCCCAGCATTGACCTTCTGGGCTCCAGCAATCCTTCTGCCCCAGCCTTGCACAAATGTGCTACCATGCCCGCTTTTTTTTTTTTTAATTGTAGAGATGAGATCTCACCAAGTTGCCCAGGCTGGTCTCAGGCAATCCACTCGCCTCGGCCTCCCAAAGTGCTGGGATTACGGGCTGAGCCACCGAGCTGGCCTAAATTTTATTATTATTATTTTTTATTTTAAAGATGTGGGGTACAATTCAGGGTTAGGTATACAAATGTTTACTATGCAGGTACTCTTGTTGATGATGTGTGCCTCTCTGTTCCCTGGCAGTTTCCCACTACTGCCAATCCCTTTCTTGTGGTATTATGATGATTGTTCAAGTTTTGCTTATGAGTGAGAACGTATGATACTCTGTTCTTTGTTTCTGTGATAGATCACTGAGTATGATAGACTCTAAATCCATCCAGGTTGCTGTGAAGCCCATATGTTTATCCTTCTTTATGGCTGCATAATATTCCATTGTGTATATGTACCACATTTTTTTATCCTGTCCAGCTTCGATGGGTGGCATGGTTGGTTCCATGTTTTTGCGATTGTGAATAGAGATGCAGCAAACGTGCATGTGCAGGTATATTTTTGGTAGAATGACTTGGATTTCTCCAGGCATATTCCCAATAGAGGGATTGCTGGGTCATACAGAAGGTCGATTTCTAGTTCTTTCAGAAATCGCCACAGTCTTCCAAAGAGGTTGCACTAGTCTGCATTCCCATCAGCAGTGTAGAAGCGTTCCTTTTTCTTTGCATCCTTGCCAGTATCTGTTGTTGTTTGTTTTATTAATGATGGCCACTCTTACTGGGGCTAGGTGGCATCTCAATGTGGTTTTGATTTGCATTTCTGTGATGACGAGTGAGGCTGAGGACTTTTTCATGTGTCTGTTGGCTGCCTGTATATCTTCTTTTGAGACGTGTCTATTCATGTCTTTTTCCCACTTTTTAATGGAGCTGTTTGTTTTTTTCCTTTCAGCACATTTGAGTTCCTTGTAAATCCTAGATGTTAGGCCTTTGTCAGATATACAGTTGGCAAATATTTTTTCTCATTCTGTGGGCTGTCTCCCTGCTCTCTTGATGGTTTCTTTTGCTTTATAGAAGCTTGTCTGTTTGAGGTCCCACATGTCCATCTTATTTCTTATGGTATGGGTACTTAGGGTTTTGATCAGGAATTGGTTGCCAGTTCCAATTTCCATAAGTGTTTCTCCTGCATTTTCTAAGATTCTTATAGTTTCAGATTTTATGTTTAGGTCTTTAGTCCATTTCGAGTTGATTTTTGTGTATGGGGATAGGTAGGGATCTTGTTTTAATTTTCTGCATGCAATCAGCCAGTTTTCCCAACACCACTTACTGGATAGGTTCTCCTCTTCCCAGTGGTTGATGGTGGAGGCTTTGTCAAAGATGAGTTGGCTGAGAAGTTGAGGCTTTGCTTCTGGAATCTCTATCCTGTTCCATTGGTCTGTATGCCTGTTCTTGTACCAATACCACACTGTTTTGATAAGTCTGTTTAATTTCAAACCATTACAAAAGATTTGACTAAGTATAAATAAGTTAGTGCTATTTTTTCCCACTCAGTTTCCTTCCCCAAACGTGTGCCACCCTGCTAATTTAAAATGACTTATGGCTACCATTTATTGAGCTTCTTCAGTTTGTGGAATTTTCCATATTTCATTTTAACTCTTCAAAACAATTTTATCAAAAAACCCCCCAAAACAAAACAGTTTTATCAGATAGATATTATCACCCCCTTTTTGTACAGAGGAAACGGTCTGGCTCAGCAAAGTCAAGTGTGTTCCCCAAGCTCATACATACATAAGTGACCCTAGTCTCCGTAAGTTCACACTACTGTGTTCTCAATCACTACAGTGTACTGCCTCTTAATGCTTTGGGAACTTTCACACCAAAAGAGGGACATCCACTTGTGCAAAGGCAGTCATGACTTCTATTTCAAGTGAGAACCTATGTATTTCTGGATGCAATGAGTTTTCAGTAAGATTAAATTCAAATAGGATTTTTGCTTCACTTTAGAGTTGACACTGCTATGAAAATGAAATTGGGTTTCTTAGACACAAAAGGCCTGGCCTCAAACTTTCTACACTAATTTTCAAATTAGCCTTAGAGAGGCCAACGTGCAGTTGGTAGGAATGGATGGCTGTTTCGAACTTGTTTAACAGTTGTGGAAATGCCTAGTAACTGCTTGAATGTCTCTCCATTTGTTTGCAACTGTATTCAGATGCAGTCTTGCTTTAAGGGTCACTTTAGGCATATAACAAAACAACAATTTGGCCCACAAAACCTAGGATACAGTGAATCTCAATGATTACCATATGTCTGCAGCACTGCTACAGGGAGGAGGGAGCTAGGAAAGTGTTAGGTTGGTGTGTCCTGAGTATGCTAGATCTTCAGAATTCTTAGTCAGTCTCATGTATATTTTCACAGAGTATAGTCACTATGAGCTATAATGACACTTCTGCTGAATCAGATTAGGAAACTAGAGAATGATTTGTTATCATTGTATATGAAAACTTTATTATAGAAAGTTGCTAGTGGACAGAGAAGAGACATTAAAGTCTTACTTAGAATAGGTTTTTTCCCTTAAACTAGGAAAACTGAAAGGCATGCTTCCAAGAAACTAAACACCCATATTTAAGATATGTTTAAAAGTGTTTTTAAAAATACATTTAAAACTCAATATAAAATGTCATGAGTCTTAAGAATGCAAAAAAAGACAGAAAAAGAAAAGTTCTCGTCGAATATTCCTAGTAAAGACAGGTTTTATTACAATGTCTGACATTCAATTTCACTAGGGATTCCATCTCTTGAAAGAAACTTGAGGCCAAACTAAATTAGACAGTGCCAAATACTACCTATGATTCCAAACCAATATGTGCTGAAACAGGTTTAATAAAAAACATAAGATAGATAATGCTCAATGTCCTCTAACTCATTCTCTGGGGATTATTTTTGGTCTTTGTTTAAAAAATATTTTGTATAGCTTTCATCTGGCCAAACTGGTCTTGGAAACGGTCACAAGATATTGATTCCAATCACTTATTACTAAATATAGTTAAATGCCAAAGTTTGGGAATGATTTGCTTAAGCGCTAATTTACAGCAGGTTCAAGATTGCTCCTTTAATAACATCTGTATTTTAATAACATCTGTATTTTATTTACATTTGTATTTTTTTGTTGTGGTAAAAAATACGTAATATAAAACTTATCACCTTAACCATTTTGTAACAGACAGTACAGTAATGTTAATTATATACATATTGTCTTGCAACAGATCTGTAGAACTTTTTCAGCTCACAAAACTGGAGCTCTATACCAACTGAATAGGGACTCCCTATTTGCCCTTCCCACTAGCCCCGGGTAAAAACTTAAAAACTTCCTGTTTCTAAGATGTTGACTACTCTAGATATCTCATAAGTAGAATTCTACTCATAAGTTGAATAATGTAGTGTTTGTCTTTCTGTGCCTGGATTGTTTTACTTAGTATAACGTCCTCAAGCTTCATCCATGTTGTGGCATGTGACAATACTTCCTTATTTTTTAAGACTGGATAATATCTCATTTTATGACTATCTCACATTTTCATTATCTATTCATTTGTACATGGACATTTGAGTTGACTTCCACAACTTTGGGCTATTGTAGATAATGCTGCAAGGAACATGGGCATGTGGATATCTCTTTGAGATCCTGTTTTCAATTATTTTGGATATACATCCAGAAATTAACTTTCTGGATCATATGGTAGTTTTATTTTTAGCTTTTTGAGGAGCTTTCATAATGTTTTCCATAATGGCTATATAAATTTACATTCCCACCAACACTACAAGTGTTTAAAATTTTCCACATTTTTGCCATCACTTGTTTTCTAGTTTTTGATTTTTTTTTTTTTTAGTTGGAGTGTCACTCTGTCACCCAGGCTGGAGTACAGTGGCACACTCATGGCCACCGCATCCTCAACCTGCTGGACTCGGGCGATCCTTCTGGCTCAGCCTTCCAACCAGCTGGAACTACAGGAACATGCCACCATACCTGGCTAATTTTTAAAAATTTATTGTAGAGATGAGATCTCACCAAGTTGCCCAGGCTCGTCTCTATCTCCTAGGCTCAGGCAATTCTCTCGCCTTGGCCTCCCAAAGTGCTGGGATTACAGACTTGAGCCACTATACCCGGCTGGTTTTTGATATCTTAAAGGTTTTGAAGTTATATCTTATTATGGTTTTGATTTGCAGTTTTTGATGAGTTATTAAAGATGTTGATCATCTTTTCATATGCCTGTTGGCCATTTATATATCTTCTTTGGTAAAATGTTTAAGTCCTTTGCCCATTTTTAAATTTAATTTTTACTGTTGAATTTTAAGAGTTCTTTACATTTTATAGATATTAACCACTTTCTCAGACACAAGGTTTGCAAATATTTTCTCCTATTTCATAGGTTGTCTTTTTAATCTATTGACTGATTCCTTTGCTGTGCCTCCCTTACTTTATTTTGATATTCTCTCTTGAGCACATGAGAAAGGAGTGGTGTTACAGTTAGGGAACTGGGTACTGCCTATGAGATATGTTGCTTATCTGTTAAGTGAGTTCTGGCAGAGAGAAGAATGGGACCTGTTGATTTAGAGTGTTAGGACATAATAATTACCACTATGAATCTACCCATTGACTGTCTATCCCCCTATTCTGCCATAGGTTATAAGAAGTATTAGATAATTTTTATCCTTTCCTCTTGCTTCTTATGGCATTCATTTATTCATCTATCCATCCATTCATTTATGTATCCATCATATATATATATATATATGGAATCTGTGATGTTGTAAGGACTGTTTAAGGTGCTTAAGATGTGATAATGAACAAAACAACAAAAACACTTGCCTTCATGGAACTTATATTTTATTCGTTGAAGATGGTAAGCAACTGATAATAAAGAATGCTATGAAGACTAATTAAGTAGGAAAAGGCAGTAGAAAGTACTTTTTTGGAGGGTTGCTATTTTAAGTGGAAGGCCTCTCTGATAAGGTGGCATTTCAACATAGAATACAGTAAAAGCAATTAGCTGGATGATTATAATGGCTCATTGTATTTAACCGCAAATGTGTACCTCCACCACAAGGTACACATCTGGCTTAGGAAAAAGGAGACTTACAATATCATTTGTTCCAAGACTGTCATTCGGAATAGCTTTTATGCATTGACTTCCTCAGTTTTTCTGTGGGTTTCTCACTCCTGTCTTTTCCCTTCTGTATTTTCCACTGATTCTATTGTCATTTTTGGGACTTGCTGAACTAATGGGTTCCTTTGCTTTCTCTTGATGCCAGTTATTTGCTCTTTTAGTGACATTTCAATTCTGGACACTTTTCTATATGTGACATATGGTAAGTATCTATTCCTTGAGCTCCAATCCTGGTTGGCAAGAATCTGGACTTCTCATCTGCTTCCAGACCCTTTTATTCCTCATTTCTTATAGCCCATTCTTCTAGCTCTGGATTTACCCAATGATGCTATGCCTTTTGATGGAAAATAAGGGAGTTTTCTACCTTATGTCATCTTTAGAAACTATTTACTTTTTCTTTATGTACCCCCTTACAGTAATAGTTTCTATAAGCATACTTCCTGCTGTGTAAAGAAATACTTCCTCTTATTTTTCATATAACAATCTTGTTTAAGCTCCCTAAATGTAGTGTTAATATGTGTTTAATGACATCAAGGTCACAGTTTTTAATCCTTGTTCACATTAACGTCACATAGTTACCATTCAAATCCTATTTTGTTGCCACAGTTACCACTGATGCCTTAGGTTACAAAGGATCATAAGGAGAAAATTCTTTCCTATGCCCCTAAGTGATTCCATTCAAATTAACCCCAAACTCCCCAGCCAGGTTTTCAAAGCTCTCAACAATAGAATCTCTACCTACTCTCTGAAATCATTTTCTATTTCTTTCTTACACATGTACCTTTGTTTCCCCAGCCAAACAGGATTATTTGTGCTTCCTCAAACAGGTCATATTTGTTTTTGAACTATATGGCTTTGCCATTCCCTCTCCTTAGGAGAAATAACTACCACATATTAAACTTTGATTGTTGGAAAATTACTAATTTTCAGAGTTTTGTTCAAAGCTCTAGTGGGGGTGCTGGCTTGAATCTTTTGCAAACATCCTTCTTTATTCCTTACCAGAAAGCCTCTGTTCTAGCCCAAACTATCTATTCGTCTTCCCATAACCATCCTATGTATATGTTCAGTGGTGTAACTTTGCTCATGATGTTTCTTGTGCTCTAATTTTGCAGGAGAACTAAAGAGAGTCCACTGAAAATTATAATTCAAAGTAAAAAGAGATGTTTGGGTGCCCAGAAGTAACTTGTAGTTGAGAGAGTTAGGAAAGAATTTCGGATAACTTTAAACTATAAGTTAGATTTTAATAGACCGATATGCTGTATGTTCCCTTGTAGGATACTACATTGAGTCTAGCACAATACCCTGCATATAGTAGGTACTGAATACATATTTATCAAATGAATGAATACATGAAGGATGAATGGATCAGTGCATCTGCCTGTATCTGTATCAATGTGATTGAGTTGATCATATATGTTCTCTGTTAGGTCCGATTTGGAGCAACATAAAGGCATTAGGTACTTAAAGGCAAAAGGGGCCCAGAATATAGAGGTATATTACTAGAAGATAAAAGATGCCTGCTTCACAATTCTTCTAAAGACTGGTCCAGTTGATATAAAAATCTAAGGATCTGTGGTAGTTGTTCAAGACTGAGAAGCACACTTCTAGGATTATAAGCTTTTTAAAACCCTTACCTTCCAAGGTAGGCCTCACTATAGGAGAATACCACCCATTTGCACCTACCTCTAGGAATTTCTCCTTGACTATTTTGGTACTGCTTCAGACCTTGCAAGAGAACTTTATAGTTCCATTATGATGGCTGTATTCAGAGTTGTTGCAATAATTCCCTTAGCTGAAAACTCAGTCCCATTTTACTGAGAACCTGAGGTTCTATTTGAAGTTTTCAAAGTGCTTTAATATAAATCATATCTAATGATGTCTAGATGTCAGCTTTATCATAGAAATAATCAGTGATTCAGAAGAGATAATGGAGGTAAGTAGTACATGCAGAAAATGTCATTATATCACCTTACTTAACAACAAATAGCCTTGAAGAAATGTTATGGGGCATGGAAAGAGAAATGGAAAGTAGTCATGAAAACAAAATAGAAGATTCAGTTGACCACTAAATATATGAAAATATGTTCTGCCAAATGGCAATTGAAGAAATGCAAATTAAGACCTTAATAAGACACTATTTACAATTCATTAGAATTGCAACAATAAAAAAAAATCTGATAATACCAAAGGCTGGTAAGATTATGAGGTACAGGGAATACTGGTGTGAGTATAAATTGGTATAGCCTCTATGGAGAGTAATTAGGCAGCAGGATCTATGAACTCAAATTGTATACAACTTCCCATTCTGTCCTCAACAAGTCTGAAGAGGTCTTGCATTGTATCTAGGTATATACTAAAGATAACTCATCCATAAATATAACATTTATGTCAATGTTTAAAACAAAAACAGACTCTATACTTTGTGAGTACGTGGATATGAATATAAATATATTACAATTAAAGAGGAATAGAAGGATGCTCACTAAACTCAAGATGTGGATTTCCTTGGGAGAGTATATGTGTGTGGATGAGAAGAAGGAAATGGAATTTGTGATGAGGACGAAGATTACTTTTACCTGTGATATTTGATCTATTTTTTTAAAAAAGCAAAAAGACAAAATGTTAACGTCTTAATCTGTTTAGTGTTGCTAAATATGAACACCTGTGGCTGGATAATTTATAAAGAGAAGAGGTTTATTTCACTGACCGTTATAATATCTGGAACAGTTCAAACGTGGGTGTCTGTATCTGTTGAGGGCTGCTTCCACTCATGACAAAAGGTGAAGGGGGGCTAGTGTGTGGAGAGATCACATGCTAAAAGAGGAAGCAAGAAAGAGAGTTGGGAGGTGCCATGCTCTTTTAAACAATCAGCCCTTGCAAGAAATAATGAGTTAGAACTCATTCACCCACAAGGGAGTGCATTAATCTATTCATGAGGAATGCACTCTCATGACCCCAAAACCACCCACTAGGTCCCACCTTCCAACATTACCACACTGGGGAATAAATATCAACATGAGATTTGGAGGATACAAACATCCAAACTACAGCAGTTTCTTTTTCTTTCTTCCTTCTCTCCCTCTCCCCTCTCCTCTCTCCCCCTCCCTCTTTCATCAGATTCTCACTGTTGCCCAGGCTGGCACGGCTGCTACAGACTTGTCCTGCTGGGCTCAGGCCATGCTTCCACTTCAGCCTTTCAAGTAGATGGAACTACAGGTGTGCACCACCACACCTGGATAATTTTTTTGGATTTATTGTAGAGACGAGGTCTTGCTATGTTGCCCGGGCTGGTCTCGAACCCCTGGGCTCAGGAAATCCTCTTGCCTCTGCCTCTCAATGTGCTGGGTTTACAGTCGTGAGCCACTGCGCATGAGTATGCTTCTTGTTTGTTTTTTTAAAAATGTTTTTCTTTGTACATTTTTATTGAGTGTTGCAATAAAAAAAGGTGGGGGAAAAAGGGTAATTAATCAAAACAAGAACAAGTGAATGGATAAGAAATACTGAATGAATGATGTGCAATTTTCTTCCTCCCTCCCTCTTATTCCTTCTTTTCTTCTTACTTTCTGTTCATTCTCTCCGTAATACAATCTCAGCATGCTGGAAACTCCTTTTTTTCTTTTTTTTTGAGTCAGAGTCTCACTCTGTCGCCCATGCTGGAGTGCCGTGGCATGCTCATGGTCACCCCAGGATCGACCCGCTGGGCTCAGGCGATCCTTCTGCCAGCCTTCCAAGTAGTCTGAACTACAGGCACGCTACCATGCCCAGCTGATTTTATATATATATATATATATAGTAGAGATGAGGTATCACCAAGTTGCCCAGGCTGGTCTCAAACCCCTGGGCTCAGGCAATCCTCTCACCTCGGTCTCCTAAAGTGCTGGGATTACAGACTTGAACCACCACGCCCAGCCAACTCCTTCCCACCCCCCACCCCCGCCCTTGGTGATGGCGACGCCTGTCTAAATCTCAACTGAATTGTTTGGAGCAACTGCAATGCAAATGCCTATTGTTACCAACAAAGTTACCATCAGATCTACCAATTCATGTTTACAGATGGAAATTATATCATCACTTTTACCTATTTCAGCTTGTGGACTAACTTTTCCTTCTGTACTGCAGCCCCAATAATGTATATCCAATCATGATTACCCCAAAGACAATGCTTGGTTTATAGCAAGGAATCAAATTAGGAGATTTTATGCAATGAAATTACTGGAAATATGAAATTATCTATAAAATGTGTATGTTGATGTATATATTGTTGATAATCTAGAGCTGCCTACAATGTTAAGGATTTTAACATTAATATGGATTTGCAGAGGTTACCACTTTTATGCATAAGGATATTCATTACTAATTCAACCCAAAATGCGGGGACAGACAGAGAAAGGAAAAGGATGGGTGAGGCTTTTTCAATGCATCAAGCACCAACCACTTCAGTTTTTACCTGGTAAGCACCAGATACAATATATGTGTTCGCTTTGTAGGCTTGTGGAACTGAGTTAGGGTTTATAGACTCTGGGATAAAGAGAGTTATAGGAGATTGAATTTTGTTCCTTATCACAGCAGTGTGCAGGAAGTGAGTAATGTCCTGCAGATTAATAACTCACATACAAGGTTCTCAATAACTACTGCTGGTAGTTATTGATGATGACTGTTTGTAGATAACTTTGGGAGAAAGCCTTTTAAATGATGAAAGAGGGAAGTCAGCTTTTGCCAGGTATAGTGGCTCATGCTGGTAATCCCAGCACTTTGGGAGGCAGAGGCGAGAGGATTGCCTGAGCCCACAGGTTCGAGACCAGCCTGGGCAACTTGGCATGACTTCGCCTCTTTAATAATAATAATAATAATAATAATAATAATAAAAGTAGCTGGACATGGTCTTGCACACCTGTAGTTTCAGCTACTTGGAAGGCTGAGGTGGCAGGATCTCCTGAACCCAGCAGGTTGGGGGCTGTGGTGGCCATGAGCGTGTCACTGCACTCCAGCCTGGGCGACAAAGTGAGATTCCAATTAAAAAAAAATGATGAAATAAAACAAATCTTCATCCTCATCTACGTTATCAACAGGGATCTCCTTAACCAGAAAACAAGTTGGCACTCAAAATTGATTCTAAATAAGCTGTTAATCTGGGGGAACAAGGAGTGGTTTTTAAAAGTCCTACTTTATTATTATTATTATTATTTACTTTATTTTACTATAAAGATGTGGGGTACACATTTTCGAGCTAAGATTCAATCTCATTTCAATTCATCCTTTTTTCAAGACAAAAAAGCTAGAATTCAGAAAAAATTGAGTAAAGTCCTACATTTCATTAAAGTTATATGCTCAACCAATAAGCCTTTTTTTGCTATAAGCTCAAAAGTGTGTAGGAAAGAGAGGGAATATATGTGGTGGGTCCATAAACCAAGGGAGATTTGCTTCCATAAATCATATGAGAAAAAAATCTCTTTCCTCACCTTGAAATCACATCTTGGCCTTCTCAAGTCAGTATTGCAAAATGGAGACCCTATTGCTGAGTTTTACTACTCTGGGGCCCGGATATCCACTAACAAGTTCCATAACGGATTACAGAATGCGGAAAGAGGACTAAAAGAAGAATTGAGAGTAGACAGTAGACAGCATGGTGTTAAAGTCACATAGTTTTACACAAGCTAATACAAGATATGACAAATGGCCACCCATTGGAGTCAGTACTTTAACTATTGCTTGTAATAAGATGAATTCAACTTGAGAATCGTCACGTTGGTATACACTTGCACATGCTATTAGTCCTTTAAATGTGGAGATGTTATACTGCTGTCTGTTTGAAATGCTCTGATAGGTGGTGGTTATTCAAGCAAGAACTTCATTGATGCGATGGAGCAGTCTCATTTGCAGAAAGGTGTTTAGTTTGTATGAAGACCTTTGGAGTGACTGAGATCTAGTTATATTAAAATGTAGACTGAGTATATTAGACTTCTTTCTGTCTCTCGATGTTTGCAGGGATCTCCATGCTTTAGCATGGGGTCAATTTACTTCTGTTCTGTTCTGAACCATGCAACCAGACAAGGTGATGAAAACATCTTAATGAACTTGCCAAACCTCATGCTGGTGACTGGGGAATAAACATCCTGTATGCACTAGAAAGCTACAGATATCATTTAAACTATGGCCTCTGACTCCCACTGTGAGAAAGGAGCAATCTTATTTATTAACAGCCATCCTGATTGCACTGGAAAGAACTGCCATGCTTACTCAAAACCTGTCTCTCATCAACTTTATAACTCAAAAGTAACAGAAAAATCCCTGCCCTTTAAGAACTGATAAGCCAAGCACAATACTGACAACACCGGATATAGTAGATGTATAGACAGACAGACAAATTTTTCATAATTACCTACATTTCGTGTGTTCATAGGTACACAATATGCAAATAAATAAAACAGTTAACATAAAAAAATCTACTTTTTCATTACTGCAGAAAAACTGTGAATATAACTCAGTCAGTGGTTGGTTCTAATACCTTACTTTGTTCCATTCTCAAATAAGGTTGGGTTATCTTTCTGGGCTCAGGAGGTCCTTCCACCCCAGTCTTCTAAGTAGCTGAAACTATAGGTGTGCACCACCACGCCTGGCTAATTTTTTGATTTATTGGAGAGACGAGGTCTCGCCATGTCGCCCAGGCTGGTCTCGAACCCGTGGGCTCAGGCAGTCCTCTCACCTCCCTCTCCCAAAGTGCTGGGATTACAGGCGTGAGCCACCACACCCAGCAGGCCATTACATTTAACCTTATAATGATGCAATCCTACATTTTCTTCCTCCCTCCATTCTTTCTTCCTTTCTCCGCCCCCCCCCCCCAAAGGGGAGTCTCACCCTGTCACCCCGACTGG
>NW_007246018.1:187560-212630 GCF_000164805.1 Carlito syrichta
CCAAAGTGGAGTCTCACTCTGTCACTCAGACTGAAGTGCAGTGGCATGTTCATGGCCACTTCAGCCTCCACCTGCTGGGTTCAGGTGATCCTTCCACGTTAGCCTTCCAAGTAGCAGGAACCACAGGTGCAGGCTACCACACCAGTCTTTTTTTTTTTTTTGCTTTATTTTAGAGTTGAGGTCTTGCCAAGTTGCCTAGGCTGATCTCGAACCCCTGAGCTCTGGCAATCCTCTTGACTCGGCCTCCCAAAGTACTGGGATTACAGGCTTGAACCACTGTACCTGGCCTCTTTCTTTCTTTTCTTTTCTTTCTTTTATTTTTTGAGTCAGGGTCTCACTCTGTTGCCCAGGCTGGAGTGTAGTGGCACCATCATGGTTCACTGCAGCCTCAACCTCCTGGGCTCAGGTGATCTTGACACCTCAGCCTCTCTAGTAGCTGGAACTATAGGCACACATCATCATGCTTGTCCAATATTTCTTTTAAAGAGACAAGTTCTCACTATGTTGCTTAGGCTGGTCTTGAACACCTGGGTTCAAGTACTTCTCCCACATTGACCTCTTAAAGTACTGGGATTAGAGGCATAAGCTGCTATACCAGGAACCTACATTTTTCAGGATTGCATTTTTGACTTTTATTGTTAGCTTATGGCAAAGATTTGTACTATACTACTACTATTATCTCACTATAACAAGTACTACTGTTAATACTCCTACTGTTAGGTTAGCAACAGCTGCCATATAGTAAGTGCTTTAGTTTGTGTCAGGAACTGTACTTTACATAAACTTCTTACCTAATCTTCACAGCAACCTTAAGAGATAAGTGCTATTATTATCCCCATCTGAAGGAAACATAGGCTTAGAGAGATTCAATAACTTCCCCCAGAGTCAATCAGTGATAGAATTGGATTCAGGTCTAGAGTTTTTGACGTCAAAGTCCCAGTGCTTAACAGTTACTATACCACATTATATGGTTTTCTTGTATTTTCTTCTCCTATAGCTCATTAGAGATCTAATAAAAAACAGAAATGGAGCTAGGGTGGACCTGCCACTTGCCCTATTTCTTCTTTCTCCTGTCCTAACCAGAGAGTTCAAATGCTGGCCAAGAAGACTGCATTACTAGGAAGCTAGGAAAGGGCCTGTCTCTACTAAGATCTGTTTACATTTTTAATTAACAAAGTATAATGAGACCCTTTCTGACGCGTTTCAGGACCCAGAATGGAAATTTATACCACTACATGCTTGTAATGGAAATGTGTTCTTTGCTTACTAACTTCAAAATGAAACATGTTATTGATGCAATATGGACCATAAGTGTGGCCAAGCACTCAAATGGAAGAAAAAACAAAATGAAAACAATATCCCAAATGACCAAATTAGACTAAAATTAGTTAAAGCATAACTTGGCAAATCCAGGGAAAGCTTCTAACCTCCTTTCCCAATCAAATTAAATACACATATGTAGTTGGTTAAAGATTTCATGTTTAAATTTTAACAAAAATATCTTTATCACTTTATATTGGTGATAGGTACTGGAGTCAGGCTCAGCTAGAATGCAGTTTGGTCATATATAATCTAGGTAATTATTAGGCCCAGAATTACATAAATGCGTCTACTGGAATTCCAATATATAAGGTCATTTCAATTTTGTCTCTGAACCTTATAACCTAAGCTTTATACAAAAGAAACAATAAATTGCTCCTTACTGGATCTCATTCCAACAAGTCAGAAAGAGGTTTTATTTTGTTTTGTTGGATCTTAAAGTCTAAGGGTAGACTTCATCATACGCCTCAGTTATAGCACACCACCACCAAAAGTCCCTGCAAGGCCCTGATCTATTATCTATCTATCTATTAATTTCATATTTATTTCTGCTCCCTACTTCTATTATCCACCCCTTAAAATAGGCAATCATCCTGATGCATTTGAGATATATCATTTTATTATTTTTTATAAAATGCTTATTATTTTGTGTGCACATATTTTTACTTTACATAATTAATAGTAAGTAATTGACCTCCTTTGGCATTCAATTTCTTTTCTTTTTTTTTTTTTGAGTCAGAGTCTCACTATCGCCCAGACTGGAGTGCAGTGGCACGCTCACAGCCACTGCAGCCTTGATATGCTGGGCTCAGGTTATCCTTCCGGCTCAGTCTTCCAAGTAGCTGGAACCACAGGCATATGCCACCACACCTGGCTAATTTTTTGATTTATTGACGAGGTTTCACTAAGTTGCCCAGGTTGGTCTCGAACCCCTGAACTCAGGCAATCTTCTTGCCTCAGCCTCCCAAAGTACTGGGATTGCAGGTGTGACCCACTGTGCCTGCCTATTGTTCAGATTTTTTTTTTGAGTTGGAGTCTCACTCTGTAGCCCAGGTTGGAGCGCAGTGGCAAACTCACGGCCACAGCAGCCTCGACCTGCTGGGCTCAGGTGATCTTTCTGCTCAACCTTTCAAATAGCTGGAACCACAGGTACATGTCATCACGCCCAGCATTACTGGGAAGCTAGGAAAGGGCCTGTCTCTACTAAGGATCTGTTTACATTTTTAATTAACAAAGTATAATGAGACCCTTTCTGACGCGTTTCAGGACCCAGAATAATTTTTTTTTTTTTTGGTTTATTGTAGAGACAAGGTCTCGTCAATTTGCCCAGGCTGGTATTGAACCCTGGGCTCAGGCAATTCTCTCACTCCTGCCTCCCAAAGTGCTAGTATTACAGGTGTGAGCCACCACGCCTGGTCTCAATTTCTTATTTCTTGCTCAATAAGAGATATATATGTATATGTACACATCGCATGAATATATGTATGGGGGTCCCAAAAAAACCACAATTATTTTTTGGAGGATGGGCCCCTTGTAGTATACTTATAATTTGTTCCTCTGAATCAAACAGTCAACCAATTTTTATCTGGAATTTTTTAGAAGGTTGCATCATGATTCGCAGAAGAAACAACCTGAGTTGTGGCAAACAGGTGACTGGTACTTCCACCATGACAAAACACCTGCTCACACCGCACTGAGTGTTCAGCAGTTATTGACCAAAAACAACATGACCCCCATGCCCTACCCTCCCTATTCACCTGATCTTCCCCCGAGTGACTTTTTTTGTTCCTGGATGAAAAAAGTCCTCAACGGGAAATGTTTTGCCAATGTAGAAGAGGTGAAATGAAAAACAGCAGAAGTGCTAAAAGGCATCAAAACTGACAAGTTCAAAAACTGTTTTGAGCAGTGGGAACAGCATCTCCATAGGTGTATTGCATCAAATGGAGAGTACTTTGAAGGTGACTGAAGTTTAAACATGTAGGAATAAGTACACAATTGTTTATAAATAAATTGTTTTGTGGCTTCCCCTCATATGTATATGTATGCATATATGTATACTTATGCATTTATGAACATCCAAAGCATAAAATCACAAAATAAGACTTTTCTTCTGCACCACCTTTCCCAATTAGTTTTACCCACTTTTTTGGTAGAATGAACCCGTCACCTTTGAATTTTAGATAGTTAAGTATGGCCAGATCCAAACATTGATTGTAGTCTGAAAAATGCAGCAATATCTTTAACAGTGGTGCATACATCATCTTGAAGTAGATATTCTTGACTTTTTTCAAAATAAGATCTCTGTTGACCAACTGACATTCACACTTCAGGATCTTTTTGCTAGTTTCTAGTCTTAATAAATCTTGGGACAGAGTATAGGTTTCTTGTAATTGTGGATTTTAATTGTGTTGCAGTATTCATGTGTGCACAGCTGTCTGATTACTCAAACCTATCTCAGTATGTTTTAATGTACAGTACCGAAATTGTTAGTGAAAGGTAGTAAAAATAATATATTATTTATGAGGATAATTTGGACAAAAATCAATATATACTTTCGATGTGTCAGGAGACCTAAATTCCAGTCTTCTCTCAACTTCAAACTCACTGTGTGACTCTGGGCAGTCTTTCCTAGGTCTTCATCTATAAAAAGAGGAGAGTGGGATAGGTAAACTCAAAGGTCCCTTGTAGCATTGCTATTCTAAGCTAATATGAATTGCAGTTGTAGTTCCATAAACATTCTTTCTTTTCCCCACCTGTCACCCAATTATACCAGGAAAGACTTGTAACAACGAAAGATTAGGCTACCTTTTCTTTTTTCCATGAGAGTTGAAATATGAGAGGCCCAGGAGCAGGAACAGGTAGCAATAGATACCTTTGAGTAGCTGTGCCAGAAAGCTAGAGGCAGCCATGAACAGAAGTAAGACTTGCTTTAGAGAAAGCTATTGTTGATTGTTCACAGAACTAAGAGACAAAAGTATGTACTGTTCAACAGATAACAAAAATGATCCTAGAAGAGAAACCTGAGTCTAACAGGCAGGACTAATGATTTTCAAAATATTATGTTTGAACAGCCCTTTCTGTGGAAAAGTCTTGAAAGCACTTTCTCTGTGTCTGTGCTAAAGGCAAACATGTATTCACTTGAATGAATATGCCTGATGTCTGTTGTACATATATCTAGAGAATACTGAAATGGCCCAAGTCAGATGCAGAAACATATTTCAAGACTGTTATTAAATGTGTAGCTGACTTTTCTCCAAGGATATTGCAACATCCTCAGCTTAATTCTCAAATGCCTGTTGGAACTGGAGGGGGTTGGGAGATCATTGATCCAAGTCTGAGACTGGCTCTGAGTCAGGAAATGAACTGCAAATGCGTCATCATCCTGGCTAGCGAAAGCCTGCTGCACGGCAGGATTTAGCATCTCCCCAGTACAACCTTAGCAGGGCCCTTTCCAAGACCATAAACTTTGCCTTTTCCAATTCTATCTCCAGACCCCTGCCTCCCTTTAGTGCTTCACCAGCCCCACCCCATTTCCCAGAACACTCTTACATAGTACAATCTCCCGTATGCTGTCTTGTTGGTATCTGGTGCCAAGTCTTGTGCTGTTGGGGATACAGGTCTCAGACCAGAGTCAAATTTTGGCTGTGGCAATGACTGCACATGTGTTCTTGGGAAAGATATGATCCAAGATTTTAATTCAATGGGAGAGATTACGGGCCCAGGGAGGTTAAATAGTACACTCATACTTACACAGGCAACTAGCAGCAGAGTCAGGATCACAATGCAAGTCTCCTCTGACTGCTAATTAAATCTTCTTTGGATTGAAAGGTGTTTCTTTCCTTGAGGATGTTCAACTATAGGTTTCCAAAAAACAGTTAACAAAAGGTGCCCTAGTATAATATAATGCTAAAATCAGAATCTTTGAAATAAGACAGATTAAGGTTTGAATCCTAAGAATACTATAAGGTGTCTGACTGTGAATGAATAAAGGAAGATCTCTTTTCTGAAGTCTACTTTGTCTGATATTAATATAGCCACTCTAGTTTTTTGGTATTATATATTTTTAAAACAGTATTAGCATGTAATATCTTTTTAAAAACATTTTTTATTTTAAAGATGTGGGGGTACAATTCAGAGTTAGGTATACAAATGTTCATTATGCAGGTGGCCTTGTTATCATGTAGTATCTTTTTAGACCATTTTATTTTTAATGTATTCATGATTTTATACTTAAAGTATGTTTCTTGTAAGCAGCATATGGTTACATGTTGCTTTTTAATACAGTCTCACAGGCTCTGCCTTTAAATTGGGGTGTCTAGATTATTTATATTTTGATTATTGATATGGTTGGATTGAGTCTATCATCTTGTTATTTGTTTTCTATTTGTCCCATTTTTTCTTTGTTTTCTATTCCCCCTTTCTCTGCCCTTCTCTCTCTCTCTCTCTCTCTCTCTCTCTGTCAGAGTTTATCTCTCTCCCCAGGCTGGAGGGCAATGGCACGCTCACGGCTATCACAGCCTTGACCTACTGGGCTCAGGCTTTCCTTCCGCCTTAGCCTTCCAAGTAGCTGGAACTACAGGCATGAGCACAATGTCTGACTATTTTTTTTGCTAATTTATTATAGAGATGAGGTCTCGACAAGTTACCCAGGCTAGTCTTGAACCCCTGGGCTCATGCAATCTTCACTCTACCTCCCAAAGTGCTGGGATTATAGGTGTGAGCCACCTCACCTGGGCTGTTTCTATCTTTTGATCAATTGAGTATTTTTTATGATTCCTTTTTATCTCCCATTTTGGTTTATTAACTTTTTGTATCCTAGTGGTTGTTTTAGTATTTATAGTATGGGTCCTTACTTTATCACAGTCTGCCTTCAAATGATGTTAAACAATTTTAGATGCATTAATATTATTCTTCGAACAGGATACCTTCATGTTGTCTGTCTCAGTCTTTATGCTATTGTTAAAATTTTCACTTTTATGTGTGTTTTAAGCTCCACAGTGTATTGTTATTACTTTTGTTTAAACAGCCAATTATCTTTTGCATATCTATTCTATCATCTATCATCTATATCTATATCTAATCTATTTATCTATCTAATCTATCTATAAATCTATCAATCAATCAATCATCTATCTTTCATCTATCTTTCCACCCATGTAGTTGCCAGTTCTGATATTCTTCATTCTTTTGTGTAGATCCAGATTTCCATCTCTTATCATTTACTTTCTGCCTGTAGTAAGCTTTTTCTTTTACTTTTAAAAGTTCTAGTAGTGAGGAGTTCCTGGTGATGAATTATTTCCGTTTTCATATGTCTGAAAGTATCTTAATCTGTCTTACTTCTTGAAAAATCCTTTTGTAAGGTGTAGAATCCTAGGTGGATAAGCTGTTTTTTCCCCTCAATACATTAAAGATGTTGTTCCACACTTTCTTTTTAGCTTTGTTTTTCACAAGAAACATGCTGGCATCATTATCTTTGTTTTTCTACACAGAACAAGTCTTCTTCTTCTGGCTGCTTTTAAAGCATTTGATCTTAATATGTTTTGGTGTCGTTTTCTTCATTTTTTTAATGCTATGTCTTGAATGTCCCTTCTGAAAACTCATGTTGAAACTTAACTCTTGGTCAGGCGGTGTGGCTCATGCCTATAATCCCGGCTCTTTGGGAGGCCGACTTGAGAGGATTGCCTGAGCCCATGAGTTTAAGGCCAGTCTGGGCAACTTGGCAAGATCTCATCTCTACAATAAATCAAAAAATTAGCCGGGCGTGGTGGTGCTTGCCTGTAGCTCCAGTTACTTGGAAGACTGAGGCGGAAGGATGACCTGAGCCCAGCAGGTTGAGGCTGCGGTGGCCGTGAGTGTGCCACTGCTCTCCAGCCTGGGCGACGACAGTGTGAGACTCCTCAAACAACAGCAACAACAAAACTGAACTCCCAAATGTGACAGTAGTGAGAAGCAAGGTGATTAGATCGTGAAGGTCTAATAAATCAATTAATCAATTCATGAATTTTTTTTGAATTGGAGTCTTACTCTGTCACCAGGTTAGAGTGCAGTGGCACACTCACGCCCACTGCAGCCTCAACCTACTGGGTTCAGGTGATCCTTCTGCTTCAGCCTTCCGAGTAGCTGGAACTATAGGCACGTGCCACCACGCCCAGCTAATTTTTTGATTTTTTGAATTTTTTGAATCCCAGCAAGAAGACTCTTACCAGATATGGCCCCTTGACATTGGACTTCCCAGCTTCCATAAGTTTAAGAAATAAATTTCTTTTCTTTATATATTATCCAGTTTTAGGTATTCTGTTATAAACCTCAGAAAACTTATACATTGTGCTTGGAGTTTATTGAATTTCTTGTATCTCTACTTATAGTTTTCATCAAATTTGAAGTTTTTCAGCCAGTATTTCTTATTTTTTTCTGTCACTCATTTCTCTCTCCTCTTTTTATTAATCCAAACATGTATATTAGGGTAATTAAAGTTGTCTCATAGATCTGTTTGTATTTTATTATTTTATTTCATCTCTATGTTTCCTTCTGGATAGTTTCTATTACTATGTTTTTAATTTGACAAATCTTTCTTCTGCGACATACACTGTTGCTAATCAATCCTGGTGCTATTCACACATTGAAGTTTTTACCTCTAGAAGTTCGAGGTACGTGTTTTTATTATCTATGTCTCTACTTGTTGAATATATCAAATCTAGTTACAAGTATTCTAATGTCTTTCTTAGCTAATTCTAGCATCTGTGTCATTTCTGGGTCAGTTTCACTTTATTATTCTTGTTATTATAGATTAAGTTTCCTGCTTCTTTGCATGCCTGTTAATCTTGATTTGATGCCAGACATTGTAATCTCACCTTGTTGGCTGCTGGATATTTTTACTTCTATAAATATTCCTGGGCTTTGTTCTATGATGCAGTTAATTCACGTGGAGCCATTTTCATCCTTTTGGTTTCTGTTTTTATGATTTGTTAGGTAGTTTTGGAGCAGTGCTCAGTCTAGTAGTTCCCACTACTGAGGAATGATCCTTTTGTGTACTCTATTCAATGTCCCATGAATTATGAGTTTTTCCAGTCTGGATGGGGGGACAAGTACTATTTTCAGCCCTGTGTGAGCACCAGGCACTGTTTCTTCTATTTTTTTTTTAGATCGTTCTTTCCCAGCCTCAATTAATTTCACACACATACAAATAAGTACTCTGCTAAATACTTAAGGGAGGTCCTCTAAAAATCTCCAGAATTCTCCCTTTGCACAGCTCACCCTTTGGTCCTCTGTCTTATGAACTCTAGCTGCATTAGTCTTCCTGGACTTGGAGCTGCATCTACCCAGTCCCGGAAGTCCACCGGCAATTGCATCAATGCTCCCTCTCTGTGCTATGTCTTGAAAAATATCTTAAGATAGTAAGTTGGGACCATTGTAGAGCACATATTTCTTGTTTCTCACCTGTCAGCTATCACTGCTCTTCTTTGACTGATGGCCAGTGTCTTAAAAACTGCCTTATATGTATTTGGTCTGCTTTTGTCTTTGTGGTTTTATTTTATTTTAGTATAGTTTTGTTTTGTGGGATACCAGTTGTGTGCAGGTGAGGTTTGGGCTTCTAGCAGGCCCTTTGTCTCCCTGATAGTGGACCTGGTACCCAGTGTATGGTTGTGTGCCCCTTATCTCTCTTATCTTCCTCCCTCCTTCCCTACCTCCCTCCTTCCCTCCTTTCAGTGTCTACCATTCGTTGTTCCCACCTTTGTGCTCACATGACCAGTGATCAGAACCTCTTATGAGTGAGAAAATGCAGTATTCAGTTTTTTAAAATCCTGTAATAGTTTACTTAGAATGATGATCTCCAGTTGCATCCATGTTGCTGCAAAGAACACGATTTTTTTCTTCTTTATTGCTGTATAATATTTCATCATGTATGAGTATCCCATTTTCTTAAAAAAATTTTTTTTATTTTAAAGATGTGGGATACAATTCAGGGTTAGGTATACAAAAGTTGATTATGCAGGTACCCTTGTTGATGAGGTGTGCCCCTCCCTCCCCTAGCAGTCTCCCTCAATTGCCAATCCCATCTCCCCTCTCCTGGCAGTTTCCCACTACTGGCAGTCCTGAGTACCCCGTTTTCTTTATCCATTCCACTTTCAATGGGCATCTGGGTTGCTCCCATGTTTTTGCTTTTGAAACTAGTGCTGCGTTGAACATACGTGTGCAGATGTCTTTTTGGTAGAGTGATTTATGTTCCTCTGGGTATATTCCTAGAAATGAGATTGCTGTATCATATGGCAGCTCAGTTTTTAGTTCTTTGAGAAAATGCCACACTGCTTTCCACAAAGGTTGAACTAGCTTATACTCCTACCAGCAGTGTAGAAGCATTCTCTTTTCTCCATAGACACACCAACACTTGTTTTTTGACTTTTAAATAACAGTCATTCTTACTGGTTTTGGGTAGTATCTTATTGTAGTTTTGATTGTATTTCTCTGATGATTAGTGAGGCTGAGCATTTTTTTTCATGTGTCTGTTGGCTGCCTAAATGTCTTCCTTTGAGAAATGTCTGTTCATGACCTTTGCACACTTTTTAATGAGGTCGTTTGTTTGTTTTTTCCTGTCAATTCATTTGGTATTCTTTTAGATCCTGGATGTTAGGCCTTCGTTAGATGCATAGCTTGCAAATAATTTTTTTCTATTCCGTGGGTTGTCTCTTTACTCTCTTGATCGCTTCTTTTGCTATGCAAAAACTTTTTGGTTTGATAAGATCACACCTGTCAGTCTTAGCTTCTGCTGTATTTGCTTTTGAGGACTTGGCCATGAATTTGTTATCTACTTAGATGTCCAGGAGGGTGTTCCCTAAGTTTTCTTCTAAGATTCTTTCAGTTTGAGGTTTCAAATTTAAGTCTTTGATTCATTTTGAGTTAATTTTTGTATATGGTGAAAGGTAGGGGTTCAGTTTCATTCTTTTGCATGTGGTTAACCAGCTTTCCCAGTATCATTTGATAAATATGGTTACCTTTTCCCAGTATCTATTTTCATCAGCTTTGTTCAAGATGATTTGGTTGAAGGCCTGTAGTTTTTATATCTGAATTCTTGTCCTACTTCATTAGCATATGTTTCTATTCCTGTACCAGTACCATGTTGTCTTGGTTACTGTAGTCTTATAGTAATGTTTACAGTCTGAAAGTGTGATGCCTCCAGCTTTGTTTCTTTTGCTGAGGATTGCTTCAGCTATTTGGCCCTTGTTTTGCTTGTATATGAGTTTCTGTATTGTCTTTTCTGGATTTGTGAAAAATGATGCTGGCAATTTGATAGGAATTACGTTGAATCTGTAAATTTCCTTGGGTAAATTTCCTTCGGTAGAAGTCAATATTATCATCCTGATGATATTGACTCTTCTAATCTGTGATCATGGGATGTTGTTCCATTTGTTTGTGTCATCTTTGACTTCTTTGAGCAGTGTTTGTAGTTCTCATTGTAAAGGTCTTTCATCTCTTTAGTAGGTGAATACTTTCACCTCTTTATTTAGGAAAGTTGCATTTCTATACACCGAAAACAAATAGGCTGAGAACCAAATAAAAAACACAATCCCATTCACAAAACCTCTCTCTCTCTCTCTCTCTCTCTCTCTTTTTTTTTTACAGGCTATGGTTAATATATATATATGCTTGATTGGTCTGGCTAGTTCTTCCAGTACTATGTTGAATAGGAGGGGGTGAGAGTTGGCATCCTTATCTTGTTCCACTTCTTAGGAGAAATGCTTCCAGCTTCTGCCCATTAGTATGATGTTGGCTGCAGATATGCCATAGATGGCTCTTATGTTGAGGAATTTTCCTTTGATGCCTAGGTGTTCAAGGGTTTTTATCAAGAAAGTATGTTGGATTTTATCAAATTCTTTTTCTTCATCTAATAAGAAAATCATGTGGTTCCTGGTTTCACACCTGTTTATCTCAGAAATTACATTTAGTGATTTATATGTATTGATCCAGACTTGCATCCCAGGAATGAAGCCGACATGGTTATGGTGGGTGGTCCTTGAAATGTGCTGTTGGATGTGATTTGCTAGAATCTTGTTGAGAATGTTTGCATCTATGCTCATCAGGAAAATTGGCCTGTAGTTTTATCACCTTGTTGGATATTTGCCATTTTTGAGTATTGAGATGATATCGGCTTTATAGAATGAGCTAGGGAGAATTCCTGCCTTCTCAATTGCCTGGAATACTTTCAGTAGAGTTGGTATCAACTCTTCCTTGTATGTCTTGTAGAATTCAGCTAAGAAACAATCTGGCCCAGCTTTTTTTGATTAAGAGGTTATGTGATGCCAGAAATTCCTTCATTTCCTCTAGATTTTCTAGCTTACCTGCATACAGATGTTCATAATAATCTCTGATGATATTTTGTATTTCTTCAGGGTCAGTTGTAACTTTTCCTTTTTTCAGTTCTAATTGTGTTTATTCAAACTTTCTTTTTTTGGTCAATCTGGCAAGGGGGTTTGTCAATCTTATTTATCCTTTCAAAGAACCAGCTTTTTGTCTTGTTCCTTTTTATGATTTTTTTTGGAGTCTATTTCATTTAACTATGACTTTATTTGAATAATTTCCATTTTTCTACTAGCTTTGGTATTGGATTATTTAAGACTTTCCAGTTCCCTTAGGTGTGATGTTATGTTGTTTACTTGAGATCCCTCTATTTTCTTGATATGTTTGTCCAGTGTTACTCATTTTCCTCTCAGCACCATTTTGGTATTCTAGAGGTTTTGATATGTAACATCTTTGTTTTCATTTGCTTTCAGGAATCTCTTTATTTCTTTCTTGATTTCTGTGCTAACTCCAAATTCATTCAGAAGCATGTTGGTTAATTTCCATATATTTGTCAGTTTTGGGAGGTCCCTGCTGGTGATGATATTTATTTTTATTCCACTGTGGTCTGAGAAGATGGTTGGTATGATTTTTTTCCTTTGGAAATTTGTACACGCATGTTTTAAGCCTGAGAATATGGCTGATCTTGGAGTATGTTCCACTTGTTGATAAGAAGAATATTTATTCTCTGGTTGTTGAGTGAAGTGCTCTGTAGATGTCTTTTAGGTTTGATTGGCTGAAAGTTAAGGTTCTGGATTTCTTTGTTAGTTTTTTGCCTCGATGATCTAAGGCTGTTAGTGGGATATTAAAGTCTCCACCTATAATTGTATGGCTGTCTATGTCCTCTCTTGGTTAAATAACAACTTTTTATAAATCTGGGTGCTCCTATGTTGGGTGCATATATATATTCAAGATGGATATTTCTTGATGATGGATGGATTGAGTCTTTTATCATTATGTAATGTCCTTCAATGTCTTTTTAAATTTTTATTGGTTTAAAGTCTAGTTTGTCTGATAAGCCTAGCTACTCTTGTTCTTTTTTGTTTTCCATTTGCCGGAAAGATCTTTCTCCAGCCCTTTACTTTGAGCCTGTGTGTCCATTGCAGTGAGATGGGGTTCCTGAAGGCAAGAGAAGGTTGGATCATGTTTCTTTATCAAATTTGCTACTCTATGACTTTTGAGTGGGCATTCAGTCAATTTACATTTAAGTTAATCATTGATATGTGGGGTTTTATTTTTGTCATATTGTTATTAAGAAGCTGCTTGGCTTTTTAGGTTTTGTGGTTGATTTGTATGGTCTGTTAACTCTGTGCTTGCCTGTGCTTTTATAATAGATGGAATTTTTCTTTGTGTTTGTGCTTGCATCTTTCTTAAGCATTTCCTGTAGGACTAATCTGGAGGTAGCACATTCTCTTAGGGATTGTATATCGAGGAAGGATTTTAATTCTTCATTAATGAAGCTTAGGTTGGCAGGGTAGGAAATTCTTGGCTAGAATGACTTTTCTTTAAGTGCATTGAAGATGGGACCCTAGTCCCTTCTGTCTTGTAGAATTTCTGCTGAGAAATCTTCTGCAATTCTGGTGGGTTTTCCCTGTTAGGTGGTCTGTCCTTTCTAGCTGCATTTATGAATTTTCCTTTCATGCTTACCTTGTGGAGATGGACTATTATATGTCTTCTGGTTGGTCTTCACTTGTAAATACCTCACAGGAATTCTTTGGATCTCCTGCATCTGCGTGATCACCTTTCTAGCGAGATAGGGAAAATTGTCTTGGATGATCACTTGGAGGGATTGTTCCATGGTGTTTTCACTTTCCCCTTATGTCTCAGAGATGCCAGTCAGTCATAGATTTGGTCTCTTTACATAACCCTAAACTTCTTGTAGGCTTTGTTCATTTTTCTTGAGCCTTTTGTTTTTGTTGGTTGATTTAGTTTGGTAATTCCATCCTCAAGCTCTGATTCTTTTCTCTGGCCAATTCAACTGCTCAGACTTGTCAATGTGCTTTGAAATTCTAGAAAAAAATTCTTTATTTGACCAACTGGACCTGTCTTATATCGGTCAGCTCTGTTTTTATTTCCTGCACTGTCTTCATTGCCTCGGTGATTTGTACTTCCATCTTCTCATGACTTTCCTTCACTATTTTCACCATCCATAGTCTGAATTCTATGTTTTTCATCAGGGATAGGTCATTCA
This sequence comes from Carlito syrichta, assembly GCF_000164805.1. Taxonomy (NCBI): domain Eukaryota; kingdom Metazoa; phylum Chordata; class Mammalia; order Primates; family Tarsiidae; genus Carlito; species Carlito syrichta. The sequence continues at coordinate 201,404 of NW_007246018.1, forward strand.
AGATAAATTCCATTGCTTGGTATCTGGGAGGTCCTTTTGTGAATGACATCTCATTAAGGCTTTGGGGATTGTCAGTGGTTTTTTTGCTGGTTCTTTCTTCTTTGGGAGGACTGACTCTTAATTTTTTTGGGGAGGGGTAGTTAGGGTTGTTACTACTGGGTAGCCTTTTGTGGGATTTTTAATTTTAATTTAATTTTTATTTTATCTCACAGGGTGTTCCCCTGTTGTGTTGCATTTCTTCTTCCTCTGGTTGTGATGATCCATGAGGTTTTGACCATGGTGGGTCCTGCTGCTCTTCTGGGTTTAGCTGCCTTAGAAGGCTGCCAACATTTGGCTAGTGCTGGAGAATGCCTGCAAGGTATTCCATTATGTGAAGGCAAAAAGGATGAATTAGGGTATTTGGCCATTAACATCTCTGGAAGTCCCTCTTGAGAAGCTCTCTGATGCCTCAGTCTATGCACTGGTCTGCAAGATGTACAGTGATATGGGCTTTATTCTTATCTCCTTTTCAAAGATGTATTCTTTTTATGTTTTTCAAGAGCTGTATTCTTGTCTCAGATATTGTAATGGGATGTGCCAGTTGGCCTCCCATCAGAAGGTGGTGCCTGGAGGAAATAGCCAGCTGTGATGGTGACTGTGGGCTTTTTTTCCTTTTTTTCCCCAGGGAGGTGTACAGCCGACCTAGGTGATGAGTGGGGTCATGAGAACTCCCAAAGATTTTCAGTCCATTGCATTGTGAGGATGGTGGGGGTAGGTAAAGTTGGCTAGGAAAGATTAGGTCAGATTGGGCCACTCTCCAGCTTCACCCTTGGGGATGTGATGGGCTGCCCTCATGGGAAACAGGTCCCTGGCTACTGTTGCCATGCTGTGGGAATGACCAAACTTTTTCTTTTATACAAAAATGTTCACACTGGTAGAGAGGGGCTGCCAGGATGACAGCACCCCACAGGCTGCCCCTGGATCCCCTTCCCTTTTCTGAGACTATGTGCACTAGAACTCAAAGTTTCTTTCTGCATTAGCGTTTTTTCCATGGGCTGGACCTGGCTCGTCTGCTTTCTGATCCCTAGCTGTGAATACCTAGTGGGAATCAAGAGGGGGGCATGGGGTTCCTGGCCTCTGTGACAGCACTTCAGGAATGGCAGAGCTATCTTTTTTCTAGAAGTGTTCATGTGGGAAGAGAAGGGTTACCAGGAGCTCCTCCCGACTCCCCTTCCCTTGCTGGAGCCTGATAGCATTTAGAACTCAAAAGTTATTTCAGCAACAGGATCTTTGCTGCAACATTACTGAAACCAGAGTTGCCTGCAGCTGAGGAACCTGCCATTGGAAGTAGTGAAGATGGTTCCACCTGGGTTCTTTTCCAGTCTGGGAGCTGGCCACAAAATGCTGCCTGCAGGGAATGAGTTCTTGGGGATGGTTTGGTTGTAGGCATTCAGAGCTCAAATGAGCTCCCAGCTTCACATGAGCTCTGCTATCATGCAACTGTGCCATATCTAGGTCATTTCCTATGTGGGACAGAGAGTAACTGGAGTCTCAGTGGGGACCCTCCCAGTTCATGGCAGTAGTCAGTACTGAGTACTAATTTTCTTCACTCACCCTTTCCCACATCCAGAGGCTGCTCTTTGTTTCCAACAGGAATTGAGTGAGGAGAGAGCTTCCTGGCTTTAAAGCAGGCTGCCTGTCGTCTCTCCTCCCTGCTCTCTGTGTGTTCCAATGGTTCTCTGTGGGTTGTGGTGTGCATCTCTGTTTCAACCTGCTATGACTGCTGGGGCTCTCTTCCTTGGTTTGCTGTGTGTGAGGGATGCCAACCAGCTACTTCTAGGTGGCCACCTTGAATCTTTCTCCTTGCCATTGCTTTAGGTGAGAAAACTGTTTACTGTTACTTCATCTTGGTTGAAGATGGAAGTCCCAAATGAACTTCTCTGAACATCAATTTTCTCAGATGTAAAATAGAAATAACAATAGTCTCTATGGCATTAGGTATTTGTCAAAGTTTTTCATAACAGCTGTTGAATAATACATATATTCTCTGATTCATTTTTGTAAAGAATAGAAATTTATTCTCTCACAGTTCTAGAGGCTAGAAGTTCACAATTAAGGTGCCTGCAGTGTTAGGTCCTTCTGAGGGCTGTGGGGGATGGTCTATTCCAGACTTCTTCCCTCACTTCTAGTGTTTTGTTAGCAATTGTTGACGTTCCTTGGCTTGTTGATGCATCATTACAATCACTTCATCTTCACATGGCGTTCTCCTTGTGTGAATGTCTCTGTGTCCAAATTTCCTACTCTAATGACTTCATCTTAATTTGATCATCTGAGGAGCATGTCCTGGCCTTGCTGTATCCCCGTGCTCAGCAGAGAAGGTGGAGAGAAGCAATTTCCTCAGAATCCACATGCCATTCAGGCCACATGAGTTCATCAGTTTTTGACCTTCTAATTCTTTCTTACATGCTAGCATACTTCTCTACACCATTCCTATTAGGGGACTTTTAAAAATGACCTTCAAGGTCTATAAGGGCTGTTTGAACAATATCTGTAACCAGTGAACACTGCCAATCTTTTAATACCTGATTTTATTCTGAAAACTTGTTTGCATGTAGGAAAAGAAAGAAAATCAAACCGAATCTGCTTCAAGAAAGCAAATTAAAATAAGTAATTTCATATTTCCTCCAGTGTTGGGAGTAAGTTTAAAAAGTACGTTATCACTACTGCCAAAGACAGTAATTATTTTTGTGTGTGTGAGAGAAAGGGGGTGGAGAGATATTCATCAATATAACATAAACAGGCCTTTAAAGGGTTATAAGTTATTTCAAATTCAGTATTCACTGAACTTAAGGACAACTCTAGTGTTTACTTTCATAGATTAGTTCAGCCTGTGGCTCATTTATAATATAGTTCTCTATGCCTTCTCCAGGAAACAACATGCCTTCTAGTGAGGAAGTCCCACACCCTTTTGAAAACTGGATAGAAAGATTGAGATGGAAAAAGAGGGCAGACAACCAAATATGGTGCAGGCCAAGGAGTGAGTCACAGCTAGCATACAGCATCCAAATATACTGCAGCGCATAACTTGACCTTTAAAGAAGGAAAAATCTTTCCAAAGATTGAGTCAACTTATACTCTGCATCACCTTCATGCACATTTTCAAGTACTGCCTTGACTGCTTCTGCTGAACAGCAGTCCATTCATTCAAATTGTTTATTTAATTGGAAAACATGTATTCAGCATATACTTTGTGCATAGCATAGTTCCTGGGACAGTGATGAATAAAATATGGTATATCTCTCTATGAAACTTTTATAGTCAAACTGTAGTCAAAGGCAAGGAGTGATCCTAACTGGTGTCCTTAACTTCAACAGGATCTCATATTGTCAATTTACTGTAGGAACTGGAGGGAAATGAATTTTTAAAAATTATATTGGCTCTTTTTTGCTCTGACCTTGTCGTTTTAATTCATTCCTACTCTTTCATATATCATACACCCAACAATCCATAAAGTTAAGCTACAGATAATGCATTTTTAGCACTCACATAGGAGGTACCATGCATCTCTCTGGACCCTGCCATCCCATTCCTATGCCATTACTACTGATTTTTTACTTTATTTCCTATTTTTGTGGTATTTTTGTCTTTTGGATCAGTCAACTTCTACTGGATATTATTTATAAGGTTATTATAAATAATATTTATAATATTATTTATAAATATATTATATTTATTATATTATTTATAAGGATTTTATTATATATAAGGATTTTTTATATATAAGGATTTTTATTATTTATAAGGATTTTATAAATATATTATTTATAAGGATTTTAGTTTGGATTATCTCTTTGAATCTTTTGGATTTCTATATACCTCAGATAGGGCAACCTGGCCTAACTCTGATGCTCATATTATAGTTAGGCTTTTCCTGATTCCTGGTAAGTAAAACTAGGGCTTTTTTTTTTTTTTTTGAGTAGGAGTCTCATTATGTCACTCAGGCTGGAGTGCAGTGGCATGCTCATGGCTACTGCGACCTTGACCTACTAGGCTCAGGTGATCCTTCTGCCTCAGCTTTCCAAGTAGCTGGAAACACAGGTGCATGCCACCGTGCCCGGCTAATTTTTTGATTTATTGTAGAGACAAGGGCTTGCCATTTTGCTCTTGCTGGTCTCAAACCCCTGGACTCAGGCAATTCTCTCACCCCAGCCTCTCAAAGTGCTGGGATTACAGGTATGAAACACCACACCTGGCTAAAACTAGGGGGTTTCAGTATTTAGGCAGAGGGTACAGAAAGTGAAAAAAAAAAGAGAAGGTCTTATGATTTGAGAGGAACAGAGTGTCAGAGTGGAAGCCACAGGGTCTGGAGAATGGTGAGCAAAGGAAGAGTTTGCAGATGTGGGCAGTGGCCAGATCTTCAGTTTGACTTCATCATCATAGTATATTGGAAACTTCATTACTGTGTATTGCTGAGCTCCAACTCCCTAGCAAGAGCCTTGGATCAAATGACAGGAAGCTGGTGTTCTAGTCTTATTCTACCATGAATCTATGTGTCTCTTTTAATGAGTTAGTTCTCTCTCTTTTTTTCTGCCTAAATTTTCTCATCTGGAAAATGAGAGGATTAGACTGGACTTTCTTTTCAGGTTCCTTCAAGCTCCAATATTCTATGATCTATAAAAATAACTTCCAAAATTCTGACTAAAAGCTCTGATCTGTGGGTAAGTTTCAGTTGAGCTGCTTCAAAACCTGTCACTTACTCCAGGGGATATAAATCATAAGGGATCTAGTCTTATATAGATTTTAAATTCTAATGAGTTTTTCAATGTTAATTTCAACATGCATAAATTATTTCTGAAGTATAAGACATAACATTTTTTCTTTAAGAAATTTGAAAGTTTGGCACAGTGTATATAGATGAATAAATGAAGATGTTTGGATAACAATTTCTATAAATAACAACTTTACTGATGTAATTTACATATAACACAATTCACCCATCTAAGCTGTATCATTCAATGGATTTTAGTATATTAAATAATTGTGCAAAGAGCACCACAATAAGTTTTAGAGCATCTTCACTAGTTCCCTCCCAAAATACCCAAACCCATCGGCATAAATCACACATTTTAAAAGCTCACAGACTTTAATTTTTAAGAAGAATCATGAATTAATATCCAAGAGGGTGATCTTGGCCGGGTACATTGGCTCATGCCTATAATTCCAGCGCTTTGGGAGCCTGAGGTGGGAGGATTGCTTGAGGTCAGGAGCTTGAGAACAGATCGAGAAATATAGTGAGACCACATCTCTACAAAAAATTTAAAGTATTTAAAATATTAACCAGGCATGGTGACATGCGCCATCAGCCCTAGCTACTTGGGAGGTTGAGGCAGGAGGATTGCTTGAGCCCAAGAGTTTGAGGCTGTAATTAGCTATGATTATGCCACTGCAATCCAGCCTGGACGACAGATCAAGATCCTGTCTCTAAAAAAAGGAAAAAAAAAAGGGTGATTTTTTTTCTCTAGTTCTATGATAATTAGTTTTAGAGGACTTGATTTGTCTCAGCACTGGGCTATGATATATAAGTACAGTTGACTCAAACAATGCAAGGGTTAGAGGCAATGATCCTCTTAATAGTCAGAAATCCATGTATACGTTTAGACTAACCACAAATTTAACTACTATTAGCCTACTATTACTGGAAGCCTTACCAATAACATAAAGAGTCAATTAATATATACTTTGTATGTTTTATGCATTATATACTGTATTCTTTCAATAAAGTAAGCTAGAGAAAATAAAATGTTATTAAAATAATAAGGATGAGGAAATATCTTAGTGTTCATTAAGGGAAGTGGATCATTATAAAAGTCATATTGTTTTCACATTGAGTAGACTGAGATGGAGGAAGAGAAGGAGTTGGTCTTGCTGTCTCAGGGGTGGTAGAGGCAGAAGAAAATTCAGGAATAAGTGGATCCACAAAGTTCAAGCCCCTGTTGTTCAAGAGTCAACTGTATGGAGCATAACAACAGTAGCAGTATAATAGAGAACGAATTCATCTTGGAAAAGGTAAAATCTTTAGCTATCTACATATGTATGCTGCCTAGATGTGTTTGTGCCCTAATAGGTAGTATAAAGCTATCATATAAAGTGATATCGCTTGCTAAAGCCTGTTTAGTTTATAGGAAGACATTTAAGAAAAGTGATAGCTTTAGTTGTCTCATGTCAATAAAACATGTACCAAATTTAAGCTTTTCTTGCCACCTACAGGGAGTTTTGAATTATAGCCAGGGCTTGTTTTGTTATTGACCTCTGATCTACCCAGTGTGACAGTGTGGTCAGCCTGAGTGAGGAGACAATATAATGCTTAACTTTGGAATGATAGGTCTTAATTTCTTGTGCTGTCAGCATTTTATCCTTATAGCGTATTTTATGTTTTTCCTTTTTATACAGTGTTCTTGAATATTTTGGGAACTCTTCCAAGGATGTCTATGATAAAGGTAATGAAAAGAACAAAGTTGGACTATGATAAAAGTTATGACAATGCTAAGAGTTTGAGCTCCAGCCAGTGGTCCTTTAGTCAATTACACTCTGGTCTGCCTAAGCATCCGAATCAGACGTTTTGTTTCTCTGGTTCCAGGCATTCCTATTGGTCAAACTATGAATAAATAAATTGAATAGACAGAGAATGGACCACACTTAGGGTGATTTAGAGGTGCCTGAAATTACACCTCTCTATCAGTTCAAGTTTGGTCATAAAGAGTGCTGACTGGGAAGTTTCCTGAGTGTTCTCTCCCAAGCATATTCCAGCATCCAGCATACTCCAGGAATATAGAAAAATCACTTCTCAGAGAGGAACCAACTTGAAGGAGTGAGATCCTACTCTAAAGTATCAGGGAACATAAAAAGACCCTCTTGAATAGTCAATAGTGCTCTTCTGGTAGATGCCAGTTCTTATCACATACTTATTGAGTCAGCATCTGAATTTTTAGCAGATGCCCACCCAGTTGATTCATATATGCATTCAAGTTTGAGAAGCGCTGCAGCAAGGTAGTTTCTAAAGGTATCCACTGAGCTAGTCAGTGCCTCTGTAACTTTAATACAGTATGTCTGGAGAGAGGCCTGTGATTCTGAATTTATAACAAGAGCTAAGAATACCTCTATAGACTACATTTGAGTAGTAATAAGCTGATCTTTGGCTTCCTGTAATTCTGTAACAAGATTAAGTTCCAAAAGCCTAGCTGCAGGTATATTTACCTAAATTCTTCCCCAAGCTGACTTATAATGTACCTTATATGAGTATGTGCTAGCTAGCAAATCTTGAGGGTAATCAAGAAGAATTTGTCCCTTACTAAGATAAATTACTTTGTAAAGTACTTTATACATTTTGCAACATATTTCAATACATGATTTTATTTGTTCCCAGAATGCCTGCCCTTGTGTTCTCTGCATAAGTTTATCTGAGGCTGGTCTGGGTCCTGAAGTTCGGGCAATGGAAGAATAACTTGGTTTGGTCTTAGACCCAGACACTAAACAATTGTAATGTTGAGCTAGTGACCAATGTGCTGGCTCTATACTCCTGTCACCAGGGATTTCCCAGCAGACCTTGAGGAGAAAGAGCGCTCAAAACCAGGGCTAATCTCTTAAGAGGTAAATGGGGTTATCAGAAAATCCATAGGTTGTTGGGGCTTGTTCTTTAGATAGTGGGGCTTAATATTTCTTCCCTTTTGCTCTATCTCAAGTGGAGACAGAAGAGGGAGAGGGAGCCTGACTTGATAACTATCAAAGCCTGAAACACAGTGGAAGAATTTCCCCAGCCTGGTTTTGGATCGTATGATCAGTTACTAGTTTCAATTCTCTGCAGCCTTTTCACTTCTTAAGTACAGTTACCTAATGAGAAAGCAAATAGTAATTAACTGTAAAACCTCTGAGGTTGCTTGATGATTGTGTAGAAACCAGATGGCAAAGTTGCATCCTCGGCCGAGCAGAGGGAAAATAGGAGCTGAATTGTTTACTTCCAGTCCCTCTGAAATATATTTACTTTGTTGCTGCACTGTGTGCAGTGCCCATGGAAAGTTTAGAAAAGTCTATGATATTAACAAAACCATTGACTTAGAACAACTACTAGTATACAGCAGATAGCTCAACCAAAATTGTATTTCCTGAGTATTCAGAAGACTGAGTCTATTATTTCTGTAAACATCTTGCAAAGTTTTTAATAAAAAGATATCACAGATCACATTATGATTAGCAGTAAACATCTATTAATACCTTATTGACTGAGATTTTTTTAAAAGAAGCTAGATAGAGGAAGAACTGCAAATGGATCACATTAGCTACAAAGGCTAGCCAGAAGCCCAAAATATTGGCCCAATCATTCAGTAACTATTTATTGAGCATTCTAGTGCACTACAGATAAAACATAAAACAAGTTTGGCCCATTCCAGTCAGGGAGCTGTTATTTTAATGAGGGGGAAAGACAAAAGAAAAACCACACAAACAAACAAAAAAACAGACAACCAAAAATAGATGAATAAGCTAATTACAGAAGGTAATCGTTGCTAAAAAGTAAATTAAAAAAAGATGCGTAGATATAGTGATTATGGGCACCTGATTTAGATGGCGGCATCAGGGAAGGCTTCTCTGAGGTAGTTATTCCTAACCTGAGACCTAGAAATTAGAATGTGAGACAGGTGAAGAGTTTAAGGAAAAGCCTTTTAGTCAGATGGGTTATGTTGCAAGGCCTTGAAGAAGCAAAGAACTTGGCATACTCTACAAACAGACAAAAGGTCAGTGCAACACTAGATTGCTCATCATCACATCATTACTGTATCAGCCAGTGGACTGTATGGGATTTGGGGAGGAGGTAAATGGCAGATGGGTTATTTCAAAGTTATCTATGTACTGACATTCTCTTGGAGGTCATGAGGCCCTTGATTGGTAGACTCTGACCACATCAGTACTGAGAGGGCATACCTTTTACACCTGAAACGGGACAAACTATCTTTAGTGTGCCTTGAAAGGTTTTGCGCTTTGCCACATTTCAGCAAAGCAAAAACAGCACTGTGGGGTTGGCTGCAGTTATGGATACTCATACCCAACCATCTCTCATTGCAACAGGTACTAAGGAGGCTAAATTTTTATGTGAATCAGGGCTTGAGGAAATCCACTATCACCACTTCTTCGTGGCCTAAGAAAGGTGAAGTCTGGGGAGGGCATATTCCTACCCTGAACTTCTTTCTTCTTTTCCATTACTCATTACCACTGTCCTAGAGATCACATAGATCCACCTTACATTTTACCTAGATTATTGTAGTATTCCTTGAGGTGGTCGTTTGCCTACAATCTCTCTTGCCCTGGATATGTTCCATTCTCCATACCACTTGTTTTGTAGTCTGATTTGCGTATATTTCTTTTTTCATTACTATATTGTAAGCTGCCGGAGGAGCAAGTACAATGTCTAACTATCATTCTCCCTCAGCAAAAGTAGACTCTTCATTGATTCCATAAGCGTGTGTCAGTAGAAATCTTTTTCTTTTTTTTTTTTTTGAGTTGGAGTCTCACTCTTTTGTCCTGGCTGAAGTGCAGTGGCATGGTCGCTACTACCATAGTCTTGAGCTGCTGGGTTCGGGCGATCTTTCCACTTCAACCTTCCAAGTAGCTAGAACTATAGATGTGTGCCACCACTTCTGGCTAATTTTTCAATTTATTGTAGAGATGACATCTTGCCAAGTTGTCCAGGGTGGTCTTGAACTCCTGGGCTCAGGAAATCCTCTCATCTCGGCCTCCCAAAGTGCTGGGATTACAGGCATGAGCCACGTGCCTAGCCAGTAGAAATCTTCACGTAAAGATTTTGTCCATCTGGTACTGAAGTGTTGCACGATTCACTTGCTAAAAAAAATTCACAAATATTTGCAAGATCAAAATCTTCCTGCTAAAGATAGAAGGCTTGAGGTGTTTTGGAATGAAATTTTTAATTTAACGGTAAGTTCTTGGACCTGCTGAACTGAAAGTGATTTATTCGCATGTGAAATCTATAAGCTTCAATCTAGGTGGAAGTAAAGTATTCAAAAGGTACTAAGTGGTTATAAACACAGATAACCAAATGCATTTGGTAAAGAATTTGATATAGATGTTGTTATTTAAAAATTATTATTATGGAGGATTTCAAATGCACAAAAGTGGAGATAATGGTATTATGATTCCCCAAGTACCCATCACCCAGCTTCAACAACGATCAGTGCACAGCTAATCAATATCCAATCCCTGTCCCACTTTTCTATTAATTTGGATTAAAAACTTGACCTCACATCATTTCATCTGCGAATATTTCAGTATGAATTTCTAAGAGATAAAGATTTATTCATACATTTATATTGACAAATAAAAATTCTATGTTTATTTTGTACAATATGTTTTGAAATATGTATACATTGTGGAGTGGCCAAATTGAGCTAATTTATGTATTACCTCATACACTTATCATTCTTATGAGGATTTTTTTCCTCTTTTAATTTTTATTTCAAATTGTGGGGTACAATTCAGGGCTAGGTATACAAATATTCACCGTGCAGTTACCCTTATTGATGAGGTGTGCCCTCCCAGGCAGATATCAACTACTGTCAATCCCACCTTCCCACCCCGCCATCCCCCTCCCCGCAGTTTCCTACCACTTTCAATCCTTTTCTTATAGTAATGCAGTAGTTGTTCAAGGTCCACTTATGAGTGAGAACGTGTGATACTCAGCTCTTTGTTTCTGTGAGAGATCACTCAGTATTATAAACTCTAATTCCAGCCAGGTTGCTGCAAAGTTCATGATTTTGTTCTTCTTTATGGCTGTGTAGTATTCCATTGTGTATATGTACCACATTTTTAAAATCCAGTCCTCTTTTGATGGGCAGCACGTTTGGTTCCATGTTCTTGCTATTGTGATCAATGCTGTGAAAAACATACATGTGCAAGTATCTTTTTCATAGAGTGACCTGAGTTCTTCTGGGTATATTCCCAGTAGGGGAATTGTGGGGTCATATGGAAGGTCGATTTTAGAACTTTTAGGAATCGCCACACTTATTTCCACAGAGGCTGAACTAGTTTGCACTCCCATCAACAGTGTAGAAGTGTTCCCTTTTTGCAATATCCTCTACAGCATCTGTTATTTTCTGAATTATTGATGATGGCCATTCTGACTGGAGTTAGGTGGTATCTCAGTGTAGTTTTAATTTGCATCTCCTTGATGACTAGTGAGGCTGAA
>NW_007246018.1:212895-270503 GCF_000164805.1 Carlito syrichta
ATGCGCTACCAGGCCCGGCTAATTTTTTATTTATTTATTTATTGTAGAGATGAGGTCTCGCTGCCCAGGCGGGTCTCGAACCCGCGGGCTCAGGCAATCCACTCACCTCAGCCTCCCAAAGGCGCGGGATTACAGGCTGAGCCACCGAGCTCGGCTGCCCACTTTTTAATGGGGCTGTTTTTTTTAAAATTTTTTATTTTTGGCATGTTGAGTTCCTTGTAGATCCTAGATGTTAGGCCTTCATCAGATAAACAGTTGACAAATACTTTTTCCCAGTCTGTAGGCTGTCTCCCACTCTCTCAGTGGTTTCTTTGCCTTTGCAGAAGTTTGTCAATTTGATGAGGTCCCACTTGTCTATCTTATTTCTTATGGCCTGGGTACTTGGGGCTTTGATCAGGAATTGGTTGCCAGTTCCAGTTTCTATAAGGGTTTTTCCTGCGTTTTCTAATGTTATTATAGTTTGAGGTTTTATGTTTAGGTCTTTGATCCATTTAAAGTTGATTTTTTGTGTATGGGGATAGGTAGGTGTCTTGTTTTAATCATCTGCATGTGGTCAACCAGTTTTCCCAGTGCCATTTACTGACTAGGTTCTCCTCTCCTCAGTGGTTGGTGGTGGAGGCTTTGTCAAAGATGACTTGGTTGAGAAATTGAGGTTTTGCTTCTGGAATCTCTATCCTGTTCCATTAGTCTATTTGCCTGTTCTTGTACCAATACCAGACTGTTTTGATTATTGTAGCTTTATAATAAAGTTTAAAGTCTGGGGGTGTGATACCTCCCGCTTTTTTTGTGTGTGTGTGCTGAGGATTGTTTTGGCTATTTGTGGTCATTTATGTTTCCATATGAATTCCTGTATTGTCATTTCCAGGTCTATAAAAAAGTCTTTTGTAGTTATTGCTTAAAACACACCCCCCAAAAAAAACCCTCAGGCAAATTGATTTATTATGGCCCATATTTTTTTAAAAGATCACATCCATTCCCTAAGTTTCTGTTGAATCCTTACTTTGTACAATATAGTAATCACATAGCTAGACAAATGGACTTAAAATTGCAATTTAATTGTAAGTCCTGGAAAGAGAGCTACACAGGACTATGAAAACATGTCTTTGTCTGAGAGGTCAAGGAAGACTACTTTGGGAAAATCATGTTTAACTTAAAACATGAAGGATGAGTATGAGTTAACTAGGTAAGGGAGGGTGGCACCGAGGGAAGAAAAGGAGACACGATGTGGAAATGTCGCAGTTAGAGGAAGAATAGCATATTTGAGGACCTGAAAGAAAACCAACGGGCTGAAGTCACATTTCTTTCTTTATTACCTGAAGTCATTCTTTCTCATAAGGCAAAATAGAGTAATAACAAATTTTAGAATTCAGATTTCAGAGAAAACACTGAAATCAGAACTAACATGATATTTCCCCCCTACCCATTCAATCTCACTACTCAATCAGTTGAATATGCATATTTCCCTTAGTGTTCACCGTGGTTTATAACCCTTTAATCTTCCCTATTTATCCAACCCTTCATCCTAATTGGTTTCATTTACCTTTCTCCTCATGAAGACCCCTTGGAGAACTTTTCAACAGTGTTGCTAACCTCTATAATTTTTACCCTATTGAGCTTAATCCTATACTTCTTTGCTGACTCCCAACCATGTGTAGCCACCACTGTGTTCTCATTCCAGGATTCCAAAATTATTGAACTAAAGACCATGCTAATGTGATTTAATAAAAATTCATAATGCCCTCAGCTGGGTCCTCAATAGTACCTGGCTGTCTAAGGAATGTTTTATTGGCATCCTCAGGGTCTATCCCAAGCTATTCCATCAAAAACAATATCCACAATAACTTTACCATCTTCACTCATATCATATTATGCCTCCTATTTGACAGAAAAGATTGAGGCAATCTGATGTAAACTCATTCAGTATATCTCCTTCATGCCTCTATTGCTTCTTTATATTTCTACTATTCATAAATGTCTTAGATTTGTCAATACCCTCTCCTCTTTCACACCCAACCCAAAAGAAAAATAACCTCCTTTCTTTTCAAAGTTAGTTCCTTTTCCTTTACCCTCATTCACTCTTACTTATTCTAAGAACTTTCCTTCCTTGAATGTTCAGTCTCTTCATCCCTGTTGGTACCTTCTTCTTTATGTATAGTCTATTCAGTTTGTTGCCCATCCTAAAATGTCAATCACCAAGCAACAAAATGTTGACATGGCTTTACTAGTCACTGAAGCTACCACTAATCTTATTTTAATCACCAAATAGCAGCAACAATAGCAATAATTCCTGATAAGAGATACTGAGGCTGAGCTAAGCACTTTACAAGCACTTTGCATCATTTCAGCTTCACAACTCCCTCCTGTGGAATGCAGTGTTGTTATTTCCATTGGATGAGGAAACAGATTTAGGTTTAAATTTTTTTTTACTTCCTTGTAGTCCATTCATTCCTCAGGTCCTCCTAATTTTAATTTTGCTCCCACCCATTCTAATGAAGCACCTTGGTCAATGATTTAATAATTTCAAATTCAATAGGCGTATCTAGTTACCAACTTCAATGCTACATTTCATGCAGTTAATCCCCTCAGCTTTCACATTACCACATGTATTGCTTTTTATTTGATGCTATCTGTTGCAACTTGATATAGGCATTCCTGAGGGCTTAGTCTTTGGCTTTTTCCTCGTCTCTTCTAATACTTTAAAATTTCTTAATTGATGTCACCGATCTGAGCAATTCTAACATTTATGTCTCTATCCCAGACCTCCCTCTTGAACTCCAGCTGTATGTATTCAATTTTCTAGTAGACACTTCTACCTACATCTGTCACAGATACCACAAACACAAATTAAAACAAACCTCTCTGCTTTGACTTTCCTGTCTTTGTCTAAAAAAGTATTTTCTCCTTTTGACTTCCTGATTTTTATTTATAATCATCCTTAACTTTCTCTTCATCTTTCCATGCCTCCACACAGCAAAAATATCTCTGACATTTAAAATGTTAGCACACTCCTTTAGAATGTAAGCATTAGGAGGGCAGGGGATATTTCCACTACTTTATTCCTAGAACCCAGCAGATTAATTCTCAATAGATACATGTTGAATGCTTGGATGAATAAATCTACTCATCATCTACTTTGATGAATGAATAAATCACTGGCTGAAAAAAATACGTCTCCCTCTTTCATTCCCCAAAGTACCACATTAGATATGGCTCACATCACCTCTTGCCTGGACCATTGGGCGAGTTTCCTCATTTGCCTCTCCACCTCTAAGTCTCCTTGCTGGAGGACACAGGTGTGAGATGAGACTTCTTGATGCACAGGTCTGGTTATTTTCACCCTCCTGTTTAAAATCCTTCAGTGTTTTTCCACCCCCCTCTAAATAACATAAAACTTCTTAGCATGTGTTCCAGAGCATTCACAATGTGTCTATTTCACATTGTCTATCCTCTCAGCACCTGGATCTCAAATCTGACATTATATAAGCCATCAGAGTGTTTATAAAATACTGATGCTTGGGGTTCACCACAAACCAATTAAACTGGAACTTCTGTGTTGCCACCGGCATCTGCAGTTTTATATGCTTTCCAAGTAATCCTGATGTCCCCCTGGTTTTGAAGACTTCTCTAAGCCAACTGCACTAGTTTTTGTTCCCTACATTTGACTTATGCCTCTTGCTCCTCTATCCTTGCTTATGCTTTTTCTTTGACAGATAGCCTGCGTGGTCATAGCCAGCATTCTTTGAGTTATAATTAACAGAGTAAAATGATGTTCAGTTTGACATGTTTTGAAAATTATATACATTCATATAACCACCGCCCAAAATAAGAACATTTCATCACCCCAGAAAGTTCATTTTTGCTCTTTCCAATTAGTATCCCTCTCTGCCAGAAACCACCTTTTGACTTCTAGCAATATAGGTTAGTTTTGCCTGTTCTTATACTTCATAAAATTGCAACAATGTTCTGTATACTATGTTTTGTCTAATTTTTGTCTCGATAAAATATCTGAGATTTATTTTGTTGTTGCATGTATAGTAGTAGTTGGTCATTCTGTTATTGCTGAGTAGTATTCAGTTATCTGAATATACCACAGATTGTATATTTTTGTGATTGAGGAACATTGGGCTGTTTTGATACATTTATCATTTGATGCACTACAACTTCTTAAAGGCCCAATTCAAATTCTAACTTTGTCATATTTTCTTGTTTCCCAGTTATACGTGATCTCTCTCTTCTGTGACCTCCCACAGCATTTTGTACCTGTCTGAAGTAGTGCATAATATATGAGTCAAATTGAGCTATGTTTATTTAAGATCTATTCTCTTAGCGATATTCAAGTAAACAGTACAGTATTATTGAGTATAGTCACTATAATATATAATAGATCTCCAGAACTTATTCCTCCAGGCTAACTGAAATGTGTACTCTTTGATTAACATCTTTTCTTTTCTTTCTTTCTTTCTTTTTTTTTTTTTTTTTTGAGTTGGAGTCTCACTCTGTCACCCAGACTGGAGTGCAGTGGCCGCTCCCGGCCACCACAGCCTCGACCTGCTGGGCTCTGGGGATCCTTCCGCCTCAGCCTTCCAAGTAGCCGGAATTACAGGCACGCGCTACCACTCCCGGCTAATTTTTTGATTTTATTGTAGAGATGAGGTCTCGCCTGCCCAGGTGGGTCTCGAACCCATGGGCTCAGGCAATCCACTCACCTCAGTCTCCCAAAGGCGTGGGATTACAGGCTGAGCCACCGAGCCCGGCTTGACTAACATCTTTTCATGTGCACTGCCCCCCATCACCATTCTATACTGACTTTCAAAAACTCCATATATTAGTGAAATCATGCAGTATTGTTCTTTCTGTACTGGACTTATTTTACTCAGCATAATGTCCTCCAGGTTCATCCATGTTGTCACAAATGATAGAATTTCCTTTTTGTTAAGGCTGAATGATATTCCATTGTGTGCATATACTACATTTTTATCCATTCATTCATTGACGGACACTTAGGTTGTGATTACATTGGATCTACTCAGATAGTCTAAGATAATCTCCTAAATTCCATCTGTGATCTTTTAATTCTCTTTTGCCATGTAATATAACATATTCACAGTTGTCAGAGATTAAAATGCAGACATCTTTTGGAGGATGCAATTATTCTGCTTACCATACTAAGTTCATTTCTATATTTAATTTCCCTATCTAGAAAATGAGATGAATGCTACCTACTTCATAGGTTTGTGGTGAGGATAAAGTGAAATGACATATATCTAAATTGTCTAGCATATTTTTCTGGAAAAACTAAACAGTGCTACTCTTTCGACAAATATTTTTTGAGACTCTTTTTGGCTAGGCCTATTGTTGGTACAGACAATGCAGTAATAAAGCAAAACAACTATCTGCCTCATGTAGTTTACTTTCTATTTGGGTAAGAGAAATAATAACCAACTAAACTTCAAATGTATTGAACTTCAGAAAGAGTTGATTGTTGTGGAGAAAAATAAAGCAGAATACATGGAGAGAAAGTGATTGAAAATGTTGCTTCTGATCAGGTGATCACAGACAGCCTCTCTGCAAAGGTGATATTTGAGCAAAGTGTTGAGGAGGTGTGTGAGCTACACAGATATCTGAGGAGTGACAATTATAGACAAGGGAAACAGCAAGTATGAGCAAAGACCCAGAAGAGGTGCAGGGCATCCATTTGGGTTGGATTGGAGTCACTCAAGGGGGAGAAAAGTAAAAGGTGGGGCCAACGAGATAGTGGGAATTCTTGCCATTATTCTGTTGTCTGCTTCTTTCCAATTCATTACAAGGGACTTTGAGGGCATGAACTGTGTCTCCTGTGTGATGTGAACATTAGAAATTTACTCAGTTAGCGATATTGAAATGTACAGTATTCAATTGTTAGCTATATTCAGCATGCTGTGCTACTGATGAGCTTTAAAAACAAAAACAGACATTCTTATCTTAGTGTTGCATGCCTCTCAACTTAGCACAATGCCCAGTACATGGTAACTTCTCAAGGTAACTTTGTTATATGAACTGATGGGTATTAAATATACTATGTTACTTTTTTTTTTGAGTCAGGGCCTCACTCTGTCACCCAGGCTGGAGTGTGGTGGCATTATCACAGCTCACCCCTGCCTCTACCTCTTGGGCTCAGGCCATCTTCTGCCTCAGCTTCCCAACATGTTGGGATAAAAGGTGTGAGCCACTATGTCCAGCCTATGTTATATTTAAATAAGTTACTTCGTGCCCATATCCCTTTATTGACCTAAATTATATTTAGACATCCATCATAGAATAAAGATGTTCTTTCACCCAGTTCTAAAACCTACTGCCCTCAATTTTGGTGAATGCCTTTGCATAGAGAAAACCACCTTTTCTTTTCATTTCTAGATGCCTAGATATTGTCTGAGGCTGATTGAGTTAATTTAAACTTCTTGCAAAGAGTAGCCTTGGGCCATGTTAGTTGCTTGACTTCAAAGGAACTCACGTAAGAGAGAATAGTGATTGATTTTGTCTGTGACTTCAGGGTCACATACTCTAGCCCTTTGTATTATTTCATTAGTTATCTTGTTTTCTGAGGTGGTCCAGGAAACCAAGAACATTTCAGAAGTTCCTGGGCAGATTTGGAAGTACTGGAGAATCTGCATTCACATCAGCCTTGTTAGAGCTTGTCCCTAGCTAAAGTTGCCAGATAAAATACAAGATGCCCAGCAAAATTTTAACTTTGTATAAACAAAGAATAATTTCTAATATAAGTATATCCCAAATATTGCATCCAACATATTTTATAGTAACAACAGTTTATCTGAAATTATTTGTTTACCTCAAATTTGAATTTAATTGGATGTTCTGGATCTTTATTTGCTAAATCTGACAATCCAACCTGTAAACTAAAGTCCCAAGACTTCTACATCAACTGGAGACTGCTGTATCTGTTACTATTTTTTCTAATTTCATACTCGTATAGACCAACTCATCAGGTTTTTGTTACCACTGTGAACTGAAATTATTTTGGTCAATATTCGCGATGACTTTCACAGTCCTTTGATTGGTTTTCAGTCCTCATCAGCAGCATTTGCTCAATTGACCACTCCTTCTTCCTTGGAGCATTCTATTACCTTGTCTTCCAGAACACGACCCCCTCACAGTTTTATTTTTACATAATAAGTTTCTCCCTCTTTATTTCTACCTGTCGACATTGAAGGGATACTATCTCTCAATAACTCAGTCTTCATATCATTGATCTTCTCTCTTCTCACATTCCTGGTGATCTGATTCTGTATCATAGCTTTGAATTTCATTTATATATTGACAACTCCTAAATTTATCTTTTTTATCCCAGACCTCTCCACAGAGCTCTAAACTCAAGTATCCAACAGCCTATTCAAGACCTGTGCTTGGTAATAAGCATCTTAAAGTCAACTCATCAAAAACTTTATCTCAATTAATGCCAGCTCTATCTTTCTATTCCTTAAGCTTTGATCTATTTATTTCACTCACATTCTATGACCAACCAATTAGAAATCATATTGACTCTTCCCTTAACATATATCCAGAATCTTTTTTTTTTTTTAGTTTGGAAAATATAGTTTATTTAGAAAATAAACATGAGAGAGGGAGGAAGATAGGGGAGGGGGCCAAAGCTTAGGAAAACATAGCCTGGCCATAGCTTGGAGAACACATGGCCTGGCCAGTGCTTAATAAAAACAATGGCCCATATATCCAGAATCTAATTACCTCTCACTATCTCCACTACTGCCTTCTTGGTCTACCATCTGTTGGCTGAATTATTAGAATAGCCTTTCAACTGATATATTCCTCTATAGTCTGAGCACTACACAGCTTCCAGAGTGATCTTCTGAAAACATTAAATCAGATCATGTTATCCTTGATAGCCTCCAGTAGCTCTGCATTTCACTTGGAGTAAAAGTCAAAAGTCTTTGTAATGGTTTACACTACCTTACATGCTTCTCTCCACTTCTAACTTCATTACATCTTTACTCACTTCCTTGCTCACTTTTCCCCAGCTACAATGATATCTATGCTGTTCTATGAACATTCCAGGAATAGTTTTGTATCAGGACTTTTGTACTTGTTGTTCTTTCTTTCTGCTTGTAACACTTGACTATCTGCCTGGTTCATTCTCTTAAAATGTTGTGCCTTCGTGGCTTTCCCTGTCCCTCTCCCCTGCTCTATTTATCTTTCTAGTACTTAACACATTCTGATGACTGGTATAGTTTACTCATTGGGTTTTATGCCAATCTCCCCAAACCTAGAATATAAGCTCCATGAGGGCAAGAATCAGTCTGTCTTATTCCCTGTGCTATATCTTCAATCCCTAGAACAATGACTTGCATATAAATAAATGAATAAATATTATGGCATTTGAGAAGAATAGAAATAGTTTGGAGGTGAGATAAGACTGCTTATCAATGAAGCTTCTTGAAACTTACCATCTATTGATCTAAGAATGGAGCTATGTAGCTCTAGAGGGCAGACCTATCAGTAAAAGCCACAGGAAAGCAACTGTTATCTCATTCATTTGATAAACATATATTGCACATTTTCCACGTACCATGCATTTTTTCTAGGTTCTAGTAGTCCAATAATAGCCTATATGATTCTGATTTCTGAGACATTTCTATGAGGGGAGACCAAAAAAAAAAAACAAAAAACAAAAAACAAAAAACCCAGATTTATTTTTTGGAGGGTGGATCCCTTATGGTACAGGCTTCCACCACTAGGTAAGTGTTCCAAGAACCCATCAGTGTACCAGCTAGTGTTGTTGTGAGAGGCTGTAATTGGCTTCAATTTATTTTTCTTGGAGATTCTTTCAACATGTTTGCCCATTTCATGATGGGCGATTTATGGGTGCACTTGCCCACACCACACTGAGTGTTCAGTAGTTTTTGACCAAAAATGACATGAACCCTGCACCTCACTCTCCCTATTCACCTGATCTCCCCTCAAGTGACTTTTTTTGTTGTTGTTTCTCTGGATGAAAAGAAACCTAAAAGGGAAACATTTTGCCAGTGTGGGAGAGAAACAAAAACGGTAGAAGCACTAAAAGGGATCAAAATTGATGAGTTCAAAAACTGTTTCGAACAGTGAAAAAAGCATCTCAATAGGTGTATTGCATCGAATGAAGAGTACTTTGAAGGAGACTGAAGTTTAAACATGTAAGAATAACAATTTTTTAATAAATCCCCACTTATAGTTTAGTGGAAGAGAAATGCAAATAAATAGGTAGTTACATTAGGCTGTGATAAGTACAGAAAAAGAGAAATTATAGGATAATATGAAAGCATATTTAATAGTTGACCTAATTTAAATATGGGGTATTAGGAATGGTTTCCTGGAAGAGACAATATTTAAACTTTCACTTGAAGGTAGGATTAAGCCAAAGGGATATCTTTAGGCATAGGGGGTGGGGTGGGGAGAAAACATAGTATAAGTCAAAGTTTAGAGTTGTGACTATGTATGTCTGGCTCCCAGAATTGAAATGGGAGGAGTATGAGAGAAGAATCTGAAGAGATTAGAAGAGGTTAGATTATGAAGGACTTCACATGCCATCTGAAATTTGTTTTGAGGGCATTGGAAAGTCATTGAAACTTTCTTTTTTTTTTCCTATAATGGGAAAGTGACCATGAGTTAAGAGCCCATTGTGGTGATTTAGAAGAAAGATAATGTTCCACGAGGGTAATTTGGAGCAACTACAAGGTGTTGGGGTTGCCAGAGGAGATTTGGGGGGAGGTATTTATGCATTAGCTAGGGACCTGGACTCCATGATTCCATAATTGTGTAACAAGGGCTTTTTCCAGGGACATGTTGCTAAAAAATGTGGGAGGGGGCTAATCTGTTTCAAAGTAAAGAAGGAGAATATAGAGAATCTTTGTATGTGTAGTTGTTGTCTTACCTCGTATGGCAAGGTAGCAATATTAAGTTCTTAATGTCCAAAACAAATAAATTATGTTCTCCTTAGTCTTCATTAACTTTGAATTCATACTTCAGGCCTTTCCCTATTTCTCCATGATACCAAAGCATGGTAGGGATACTCTGAAGGTCCTGAAGAAACTGGACCACCTTCAGGAAATACTGTGGATATTTTTCATAAAAGGCTATTTTGACCACTGCTTTCCAAAAATGGTACTTTCTGAAGATAGCTACACAGATGTATTCTACTTTAATCAGTTTTGACAGGACGTTGAAATTGTTGCATTGTATTTAAGCCTTATTGAAATGGAAGGCTATTGTTAAAATGTGCAGAAATGGTGTTCTCACTTTTTTTACATAGTTTTCTGTCTATTTATGTAAACCAAATATTTGATATTTATTTTCTGCCATTCACAGTAGTCTAGAGGTAAATATATACAAACAGGAATATCTGGTGATTTTCAAAGAAAGAGTCTTAAGAGGTCAATTCTCTATGTGGCACATAGCGGGCCTATTTTTATCTTCCTAAGAAATGCAACATAAACCTCAATTCAATATCATGTATGAGAAAGATGTAGAGAGGCTTGTGTTTCAGCCAGGATTCCAGCAAGAAGTAGGGTACACAAGGCAAATCCCTCAGGTCCCCTCCCATTGTGGGAGCTTTGCTGTCCTCTTAATAAATCCTGCTTTCTCACTAAAGAAGGAGAAGGAGAAGGAGGAGAAGGAGGAGGAGGAGGAGAAGGAGGAGGGGGAGGAGAAGGAGGAGGAGGAGGAGGAGGAGGAGAAATAGGGTCATCCCACTGTGGGAGCTTTTCTGTCCTCTTAATAAATCCTGCTTTCTAGAAGAAGAAGAAGGAGAAAGAGAAGGAGAAATAGAGTACACAGTCAGTTTGAATTCTGAATAGAATTGAGTGGAGGAACTACTTACAGAGGCGTGTGCAGAGTTAAGGGAACCCAGAAGGATGGTGACACATTCCTACTGTGTTTCCTCTCTCTCTCTCTCTCTCTCTCTCTCTCTCTCTCTCTCTCTCTTCGTCTCTCTCTCTCTCTCTCTCTCTCTCTCTCTTAGTCAGGATCTCACTCTGCCACCCAGGTTGTAGCATAATCACAGCTCACCACAGCTTTTATTTGCTGGTCTCAGGCAATCTTCCTGCTTCAGCTTCTGAAGTAGCTGGGACTATAGGCACATGCCACCACACCCAGCTAATTTTGTTTTATTTTATTGTAGAGACAAGGAAGGTCTTGTTATGTTGCCTAGGCTAGTCTTGAACTCCTGGGCTCAAGCAATCCTCCCACCTTGGCCTCCCAATGTGCTGGGATTACAGATTTGAGCCAACCTGCTTGGCCCCCTGCAGTGCTTAACAGAGGAATCTTGAAGTCCCAGCTACTTTGCTGCCTTGTGGTAGAGATAAGGAACTCATTGGATAGGTTTCTTAGGAAGCATGCCCGCTATATACTTGTCACCACAAAACAGACCATCCAAGCCAAGTTGGGCTATTTTGTCCCTCTATTAAAAAAACAAACCCGTCAGATTCTTGTGGCTCTCACAAGCTATTTTTTCCTCTTCAGAAAGTAGTGAAGAATGGTGGTAACAACACTAAATTGGGATTGGGGAGTCAGTCCCACTTCTGACCAGTTAAATCCTTGAAATAAAGTCATTTTCTTTCTCTGTGGCTAGGTTTCCTCATCTTTGAAATAAGAGGGTCGAATTAGTTATTTTAAAGTTCTCTTAGAGCACTAACAATTTTGGCTTCTAGAATAGTAATTCCCAGTATCAATGGCACTTGAATAGCTTTTCTGCAAATCAAAACTGCTTTTTACTTTCTAGCAAATTTAAAAAAAAATTTAAAGAAGGGCATTTATCAGCTCTTTCTCCGCCTTAAATCATCAATTTGACAAGTGAACATTTAAAAATTTAAAAATTGTTCAGATATTCAAATGTTGATGCTATACAAAAAATACAATAACCAAGGGTTAACTTCATTATTTAAAAAACTGACCACTAGTTTAGCAAAAGTATTGATTTGGGCTGTTTGATTAACATGTGAATGTCCTCATCCTATGGGACCAGATAGCATGATCTTTCTTTCTTTCTTTCTTTCTTTCTTTCTTTCTTTCTTTCTTTCTTTCTTTCTTTCTTTCTTTCTTTCTTTCTTTCTTTCTTTCTTTCTTTTCTTTTCTTTTCTTTCTTAGTTGGAGTCTCACTCTGTCACCCAGGCTGGAGTGCAGTGGCACGCTCACAGCCTCCGCAGCCTTGACCTGCTGCTCTCAGGTGATCCTTCCCTTCAACCTTCCAAGTAGCTGGGACCACAGGCATGTGCCACCACACCCAGCTAATTTTTTAATTTACTGTAGAAATGAAGTCTCAACCGGGCTTGGTGGCTCAGCCTGTAATCCCGCGCCTTGGGAGGCTGAGGTGAGTGGATTTCCTGAGCCTGCGGGTTCGAGACCCGCCTGGGCAACTTGGTGAGACCTCATCTCTACAGTAAATCAAAAATCAGCGGGGCGTGGTAGCGCGTGCCTGTAGTTCCAGCTACTTGGAAGGCTGAGGTGGAAGGATCACCGGAGCCCAGCGGCTTGAGGCTGTGGTGGCCAGTAGCGGCCACTGCACTCCAGTCTGGGCGACAGAGTGAGACTCCAACTCAAAAAAAAAAAAAAAGAAATGAAGTCTCACCAAGTTGCCCAGGCTGGTCTCAAACCCGTGGGTTCAGTCAATCTTCTCATCTCAGCCTCCCACAGTGCTGGGATTATAGGCGTGATCCACTGCGCCCGGTCATGAGTTATTTCACTCAGGGTGAGACTCCAACTCAAAAAAAAAAAAAAAAAAGGTTTGACCTGAACTTTTATAAGTTTATTGTTTTTCTTTAAACTAGATTTATAGAATAATGCTTATGAAAAAGTGCACTGAGAAGTGAGCACTGACTTTAAATAGTTGAAAGTTTGGCACATAAATAAGGTTCACACTAACTCTCGTGGCTCCAGAAGATAGAACAAAGACCAGGATTGGAAGTTCAAAGATATGAGCAACACTGGATATTTCCCTACAGACTTCTGGTTGTCACTAAGGCTTAGGTGTCTCTGGCATAAGTGCCAGTAAGTTTAAATAATTAATGAGTGCATCATATCCCTAGTGTTTTCTGCTAATTTTATGCCACCACCCTCAGATCAAAAGGTGTAGCCTGAGAGTGTGACTCAATTATTTCATAACTAAGAGATACGTAATCTGATTTTAATTAGTCATCTCTAACCTGAGACTTTACCTTAGCTTTTTAGCCTTGCATGGCAAGTTAACAAAGTCACACAGAAAAGATATTTACATAGGTATTTTGCTGACCATGTAAAACAAATGATCTCAATAAAGTAGATCCTTATTTTTTCCAGGCAGTTTTCGAGCATAGGAATTTTCATGTTCTAAGGTTCAAGGGGAGATCCCGATTTAGGAATGACGACATTTCCTTTTGAGCTTATTCAAAGAAAAATTAGCAAATTCTTTCTAGACTTTTTCTTTCTTTCTTTTTAAGAAAGCCTCTTGAGCGTTTTTTAAAAAGGACAGTTTTCAGTCAGAAGGGGAAGCGAATACAGAATCATTATGATGGTTCACACCTGTGATCCCAGCACTTTGGGAGACTGAGGTGGGAGGATTGGGTCTAGGAGTTTGAGATCAGCTTGGGCAACATAGTGAGACCTAGTCTCTGCAAAACAACTCAAACAAACAAACAAACAAACAAACAAGCAAACAAAACCTGGGCATGGTACATGCACTTGTAGTCCCAGCTACTCAGGAAGCTGAGGTGGGAGGATTTCATGAGCCCAGGAGATCGAGGTTGTGGTGAACTGTGAGCACACTTAAGCCTGGGAGACAGAGTAAAATGCTGACTCGAAAAAGGAAGAAGGAAGGAAGGGAGGGAGGGAGGAAGGAAGGAAGGAAGAGAGGGAGGGAGGGAGGAAGGAAGGAAGAGAGGGAGGGAGGAAGGAAGGAAGGGAGGAAGGGAGGAAGGGAGGGAAGGAGAGAGGGAGGGAGGGAGGGAAGGAGAGAGGGAGGGAGGGAGGGAAGGAAAGGAAGAAAAGGAAGGAAGGAAAGAAAGAAAAAAGAAAGGAAGAAAGAAAGAAAGAAAGAGAAGAAAAGAATCCCCAAACAAAAAACCTCTTGACTAAAGAGAAACTAAAGGAATTGTTATTTACTAAATGCCAAATCTGTAAAAAAAAAAAAAAAAATGCAGTAGTAGGAGCTGCTCATTTTTTTTCTCTTATGAATCCTCTCATACTAACATATTTCTGTTGTATTGGTGAAGAAACCGGGTTACAGCAAGAGCTAATTTGCCTAAGCTTACACTGTTGGTAATTGGTATGTGAACCTGGTGACTTCACTTGTTTTGTTCTTGGCATCATCTGAATTTTCCTGAAACTGCATTCAATCATTTCATAAAGTATTTTCCCAGGTTATTTTCCATCTTAACTCTAAGGTGTTTAGATGTTTCACTTCCTTGGTTCTATTTTCCTTTGAATAGGTATCAATCTTCAGTTAGAGTCCATTGTAGCAAGCTCAAGGTTATACATTAGGGAACTCTTGCTACTCAGGAAACCTATAGAAAACAACCAGAAAATTTGAGTTTCTAATTTTTGACAATTGATGCTTATTAAGCTACTGCTCATTTCAAATGTCATTAAGAAGGTAGTGCTAATTAGTACTGTGGAAAACAGGTACGAATTAAATATGTATGCACAAGAGTGTTCTGTATAAATGCTCTTTATGATGGAAAAATTTTGAAAACAAGTATTTAATGAGTTTATATTATGGTACATCATTATGGGAAACAATTCAGTCATTAAAACTGATAATGTAGACTTGTTATTTATTGATATAGTTAGAGTTCCACATGTTGTTAACTTTTAAAAATTCTCAAAAAATATAGAATGGAAAATCCTAATATGTCAAATAAAATGCAGTGCTATCTTTAAAAAGATAGTATAACCCAAAAAGGCTACATTTATTTCAGAAATACAAGAGTGGTTTAGCATTTTTAAATCAATGAATGTAATTTACATTGACAGAATTAAGGAGATATTCATATTTTACCTAAGTAGATGCAGAAAAATCATTAGATAAAATTCAATATCTATTCAAGATTAAAATTTGTAACAAACTAAGAAAAGAGGAAAAGTTGTTTAATCTGATAATATGGTTGTTTAATCTAAAATTCTATAGGAAACATTATGTTAGCAGTGAAGTGTTGAAAGACCCCCTAATACACACTGCAAATGGGAATGAGACAAAAATGTCCTGTATCAATCCTTCCATGTATCACTGTACCAGAGGTCTTAGCCAGTGCAGCAAGGCAGGGACAAAATGGCACAAGGGTTGGAAAAAGAGAAATAAAATTGTCATTATTCACAAGTGATACTGTATACGTAGAAGATTCAAAAGAATCTATAAGCAAACTCCTGAAATTAATAAGTGAATTATCAACATCACTGAATATAAGATCAAATATACAATTGTATTTATGTATGTCAGTAACAATCATAAAAATGAAATCTCAAAAGATAACGTTCACAATACCATAAAAATATCAAATACCTAGAAAAAGATTAAGTGAAGTATGCAACATATTAGTACACACAATTAAATAAATAGAACAATGGGGGAAATAGAGAGGTCAGAAACTAATTCACATATATAAGATAACTCGATTTATGTCAAAAGTGCCCCTGCAGTGCAGCAGGGAAAGATAGCTTTTTCAATAAGTGGTGTTGGATTTATAGTCTATTGCGTTACAAATAGAAAAAAACCCAGAAATCTCACCTCTATATTACACCCTATACAAATCAATTCCGGATTGACTGTAGATCTAAAAAGATAAAACAATACAGCTTCTAAAAAATATAGGAGAATATCTTACTGGCTTTGGGCAAAGATTTAAACAGAACCACCATAAAAAAAGCTAATAAAAGATGATGCTATACAATTGGACATTCAAATTAAGCACTTGCTTTAATCAAAACCATTGTTAAGAGAGTGAAAAAGGTCGGGCTTGGTGGCTCATGCCTATAATCCTAGCACTTTGGAAGGCCGAGGCAAGAACTCCTGCTTGAGCCCAGGAGTTCCAGAGCAGACTAGGCAACATAGTGAGACTTCAGCTCTCCAAAAATAAAAAATATTAGCTGGTTATGGTGGTGTTCACCTGCAGTCCCAGCTACTTGGGAGGCTGAAGCAGTTGGATAGCCTGAGCCCCAAAGGTCAAAACTGCAGTAAACCCTGATTATAACACTGCCCTCCAGCCTGGATGACAGAATGAGATCCCCAACTCAAAAACAACAACAACAAAAAAGAGGAGAAAAGCCAGTTGGAGACTGGGAGAAGATATTTATAAAAACTATGATCAACAAAGTGTAAACAAAATATCTAAAGGACTCCTACAAATCAACAACAACCCAATAGACAAATGGGTAAAATTCTTGACCAGATACTTTGCAAGAGAGGATAGCCAAATAACCAATGAACATATAAAAAACTTCGAACATTATCAGTCATCAGGGAATTGCAGATTAAAAACACATTGGGGAATAAATGCACATCAACTTGAAAGGCTAAAATAAAAAAGACAGATAATAACAAGTATTGGCAAGAATATAAAGCAACTAGGACTTTCATGAACTGCTGGTGGGAGTATGAATTTATACATTCACTTGGGAAAACTGTTTGGCACTCAATACTTAAACAAATAGACTACAATCTAGCAATTCCTCTCTTAATTATATACGAGAGAAATGTAAACATAAGTGCACTAAAGATATGTGCAAGAATGTTCTTAATAGCACTGTTCATAATAGCCAACAACTGGAAACAACCCAAATGCTCAAGTATAGAATGCATACACTTGTTGTATAGTCACACAATGGACTTCTATGCAAGTACTTGAACGAATCTTATAAATATAATGAGACATGAAAGAAGTTAGATATAAAAACAAGTGCATACTCTATAATTCCATTTATGTTCAAAAACATAAAAGTAGTGGACAGTGAAAGAAGTCAGGATAGTGTTTTACTTTGTGGGTAGGTATTTGCTGGGAGATGCATAAAGCTCTGAGGTGCCAGTAATATTTTCTTTCTTTCTTTTTTTTTTGAGTCGGAGTCTCAGTCTGTTGCCCAAGTTGGAGTGCAGTGGCATGTTCACCACCATTGCATGCTCACCGCCATTGCAGCCTCTACCTGCTGGGTTCAGGCAATCCTTCTGCCTCAGCCTTCCAATAGTTGGAATTACAGGCACATGCCTCCACGCCTGGCTAATTTTTTGATTTATTGTAGAGACGAGGTCTCTCCAAGTTTCCCAGGCTGGTCTCTAACCCATGGGCTCAGGCAATCCTCTCACCTCAGCCTCTCAAAGTGCTGGGATTATAGATGTGAGCCACCATGCCCGGCTCATATTTTATTTCTTGAATTGGGTGATGAACACAAGGGGCAAGTTCACCTTGTGAAAAATTATTGAGCTATATACTTACAATCTGTGTATTTCCCTTAAGTATGTTGGATTTCGAAAATACATATAGAATAGATAAGGAAAAACACTTGTTAAAAATATGTCAGATTATTCTTTTTCTTTGTTTACAATGCATATTTCTATAGAAAACACTTATTTAGATACCAAAATGCTACATTTTGGTAGGTGAGATTGTAGACAGTTTTTATTTTCTGCTTTGTGCTTTTACTTCTTGGGAGTGAGAGTAATGTAGAAAGAAACACATGAATATCACGAAGGTTTAGTCCAGGCCTTAAGTAAACCATATCGGCCTACCTTGACCCTGGATGTTGAACAGATTTGTATCAGGCTGGTAAGAAAGGCAAAAGCCAGAGAAATATCTTAGGTTCATTTTAGTTGCAATCATTATATTAATCAATAAAAACTTCTGGGCTTTATGATCTGTGCAGGAGCCTATTGTCAAAGGCTCAGTATAGGTCTCCTCACCTCTGCCAGTACAATGTGTCTCTTTCTTGAAGCTCTGAGATACTTGGTTGAGATCATATTGATACTGCAAATTGAAGGTGACTTAAGGAGACTGAGATAAGAACAAAAGTTTTTTACATTATACTCATGGCCCTCTAGGGATCTTAGAGTTAGTGTCTGTATAAAAGAAAATGAAAAGGGAGGGCTTGCCTAACATAGGAGATATTTGTAACAAAACTTTTGACTGCTAAATCTCTATGTACACTGAGACCAATCTCTTTATTTTCCTTTCAAATGCATAACTGTCCACTCTGTGATTGGATTTTAGATATTAAATTTGTTGTGATTTAAGGGGTGGGTACACAAGCTTGGACTTTGATGTTTTCAGTTAACTGGTGGATTTAATTCAGTGATGCAGAAAAGGTCAATGTTTTGGCCTCATACTTGTATGTTTTGTCGCAATCCAGTTCAATCACACATGAACCAAACAGGTCTAACATGATTTTACTGGCCAAAGGCCAGCCAGTCTCTGCTGCACTGTCTTTTACCTCATAAGCTTTAAATAATCGTTGTAGTGGTTCCAGAGTGGCTGGGGCTTTCTAATTCCGGGTGCATGAGTGTATATGGAGTATAGTTTCTTTGAACAGCTTCAATGAGTTTCACCATTGTCCTAGACTATTCTTTGATAACTATACATAGATTAAAAATTCAGAAAATCATTTCCCTGTTACAAATAAGAAAGTCAAATTCCATGGAGGCAAGAAGATTATTAGAAATACTGTTTAGGGAAGTTATTATTTCTATAATTTAGCATTTAAGTATATATATATCGCTACTTTTTTGTAAGAAAAAAAGAACTAGTCAAACAGTCAAACAACTTTCTAAGGTATTTTTGTTTGTTTACATGAAGGAAACTTTTTTTGTTCTAACAGACATTTTTACATTCTATTATTCTATTATTGTTATTATTCTATTCATTTACATTCTATTATTGAATGCTCACCACAATTGGGTAAAACAAGTACTATATTATTGTCTCCTTTTTACAGATGAGGAAACTGAGACAGTGAAGGCTTAAGTCAAATTGTCCAACGTGACTCAGCTAGTAAGTGTCAGTGCTGAGATTCACATGAAAATCCATGTTATTGTCGAGATTAATTCTTAACCATTCCATTGTGTTTCAGATATATGTGCTGTCTAATAGTGCAATTATACCTTTCTTGATTTTTAAAAAATCATTAGGGGAGACATTAATTTTCTATCCATTTATAGAAGAGGAAGTTGAAGATTTGAATGGTATATTAACTTGCCTAATCATGTACAAAGAAATATTGGCAAAAAACAAAGAAACAAAAAAACATTAAATAGTGTGTTTCGTGATATGGCACAAAGAGTCTTCAAGTGGTTTATCTGGAAGGTTGATCAGTCATTTTAATTAATCCTATACTTAAAATTTCTTCCTATGTTATTTTAGGCAGCAACCCTCCTGCACCGTAGCATCTTAACCACTTCTGATGAACTCATGGATTTTCTTCTCTGCAACCATTTTTCTTTTTCTTTTTCTTTTTTTTTTTGTCCTCAACCTCAACTTTGAATGTGAATCCGAAGCAGTACCTCACTACAAAAAGGTTGGGAATGCTTTATTGAGTGTAGTAATTCTCAATCAGAGGAAATTATTTTTTCCTTCACTCCTTATCCCCAGACACATTTGCCAATGTCTGATGACTTTTTTTTTAAGTCGAGGTCTCACTCTGTCACTCAGGTTGGAGTGCAGTGGCACAATCACAGTTTACTGCAGCCTCAACCTCCTGGGCTCAAGCAATCCCTCCTCCTCAGCCTCCCAAGTAGCAGGCTAGTGCCACTATTCCCGGCACTTAAAACAATTTTTGTAGAGATGAGGTCTTGCTATATTGTCTAGGCTGGTCTCAAACTCCTGGGCTCAAGCAATCTTCCCACCTTGGCCTCCTAAAGTACTGGGATTATAGGTGTGAACCACCATGCCTGGCCTGATGACATTTTTGATGGTCACAACTTGGTGTGTGTGTGGGTGCTACTTGCATCTACTGGCCAGAGGCCAGGGGTGCTGCTGAATATCTTACAATGACAGAAATCTTTTCCACAGAATGGTTGTTACAGGGGCTGGGTTGTTGCTCAGAGTTTCTAAACTTTAAATTTCAAGATGAATAAGTTCTGAAGATATAATGTACAGCATATAACACTATATTTTGTACTTGAAATTTGCTGAGAGTAGAACTTAAGTGTTCTCACCAAAACAATAAAGTTAACCACGAGTCTTAGTACATTTTGTGCTAATAACAGAACATCACAGACTCAGTAACTTATAATAAACATAAATTTATTGATTCACAGTAAGTTGGGAGTAGAGGTCAGGAGGCCCAAGATTGAGCAGTTGGCATCTGGTAAGACCCTTCTTGCTGCTGGCATCTGGCAAGGGCCATGTCATAACATGGCAGAAGGCATTACATGGGCAAGAACTATCAGAGGGAATGGGCCAAACTCATCCTTTTATAAGCAACCCGCTTTCGTGATCATGACATTAATCCATTCATGAGGGCAGAACCCTCACAGCCTAATAATCCTTTAAAGGTTCCACCTCTCAACACTGTTTCATTGGAGATTAAGTTTCTAGCACATAAGCGTTGGGGAACATATTCAAACCAAAGCACTATGTGAGGTGATGTATGTGTTAATTAACTTGATTGTGATAATTATTTCACAATGTATACATACATTAACTCATCATGTTTTACTCTTTAAACATACAGAATTTTGTTAATTATTAACTCAATAATGCTGAAAAATATTTTTAAAAACTTCTAGTAAAGAATTATCAGACTCCGAATACCAACAGGGTTGAGGTTGAGAAACTCTTACTTGGAAGGAGAATCGTAAATTGCCTTACATGGCTTGTTGCATGAGCTTATCTAGGACAATACAAGTTCTGTAACTAGGCAGCTATCTTGTAAATTCCAACAGCTTTAATGTACTCAAGATGGCTCCTGTGAACAAAAAGAATCATCTCAAAATTGTTCCCTAAATATTTATAGGATTCTCATGCAAGTGGTTAATAATTTATTCAGAGAAACAAGAAACAAGCAATTGAAAAGCAAACCACTCCTTCTAAGGGCCAGGGAGGGAGGGAGATGATCTAAAAGAAGTTGATTCATACATTAGATTAGTTTTGACCTCATATTTAGTAACTTATGCCTTGACATACAGATAGTCAAATTCTTCCCTTAGATATTTTGTGGAACTTTTAGATGTTAGTAAGAGTTACAACAAAGGAATCCAAGGGTAAATATTCTCTCTCTTTTATTATTATTATGTTTTTTGAGTCACCCAAGCTGGAGTGCAGCGGCACGCTCATGGCCACCCCAGCATCAACCTGCTGGGCTCCAGCGATCCTTCTGCCTCAGTCCTCCAAGTAGCCAGAACTACAGGCGCACACTACCACACCCAGCTAATTTTTTGATTTATTGTAAAGACGAGGTTTCACCATGTTGCCCAGGCTGGTCTCGAACCCATGGGCACAGGCAGTCCTCTCGCCTCGGTCTCCCAAAGTGCTGGGATTACAGGCTTGAGCTACCACACCCAGCCTAATATTCTCTTTTAATGTTGCAAAATAAGCAAGCACATATGTAAAGATAGACTACTAAAAACATTAAAATTAGAGCTACTGCATGTAAAGTCATCTTGCCCTACAATAGTAGCTTTAATATAACATCTTTTATATTGGTGTGTCAGGTTTCTAGGTGGCTGTATTTAGACTTCTAATGTGCTCTGTAATTACTGTTGGTTCATCTTCAGAATATCCCTGGGGATACTAATGGTTTGTGGCAGAAGGTTTTTGGCTGGATATAGACTCCTACATAGTATGAGACGTTAGGGGGACAATAAAAATGATTTATTATAAGAAGTGATATCTCTGTTTCAACTTTAACCCTTCAGAATTTCATGTGGTGTAGTGAAAAGACCTGTAGCTGTGGTGCTAGATACACCTGGGTCTCATTTGTGGCTCTGTAATTTTCCAATCATTGGAGTAGAGTTACTTAGCCTTCCTAAGCCTTACTTTTCTCATTGATAAAACAACATACTGTGCATTTCCACCTAAGAGCCTTGTGAGGATTAAGTGGTATTATGCATGGAAAGTGAGACACACACACTCTTGCACATGCTACCGCTCAAGAAATGTTAATCTTCTCCCATATAACTTTCACAGGAATTGATAGAAGTTATGAAACCTAATATAAAAAACATTAGGGAATTATACTTTACATTTATTTGGTGGTCTGTTTTGCCATTTCCAATCCTAAGAGTCTCTTGTAAAGATTTTTATACAGGTATCTGTTTTGTAATTTTCATTACATTTTGGTGAGTTTTAGGAAGGAGGTGAAATTACAGTTATGTAACTATGAGGCATCAGATAACAAAGCTACACAATTTACTACATGGCAATATCAGAATTCCATAAATAACTGTGGAAACCCACAGAAAATCTTTCTGATTATGGGTGGAAAATTGCAGTAAATATGGGATGCAAATAAAGAGGTAAGACTCTTGTATATTAGAGACAGGGTTAGAGTTCTTAAACCATTCTGAAAATACTGTCACACAGTCATCACATACCAAAAATTGTCAAGGTGCTCTGAGGGTAGTATAAATTGGCACAATTTTAAATGGGAATTTAACAATATGTCTTAAACCTTAAAACAGTCATTCCTTTTTATCACTAATCACACTTCTAGGAATCTATCTGGAAGAAATTATTCTTGGCAATTTATAGACAAAGATGTTCATCTCTAACCATGACTTGTAACAATGAAAACCTGAAAAAAATTCTAAATCACCAATAATTGGTCAATTAATTTATGTTCTAGCCATGTGATAGAATGCTATGTGGCTATTTTAAAAGATGTTGACATAAGAAAATGCTCAAAATATAATGCAAGGTACAAAAATGGAACCTAAAACTTTTTTTATAACAAATCAAATTTAGTTTTGCTTATATATAAACTGTATACTCAAGCAGCAATAGTTGTGTCTGGGTGTAGAGATTATGGCAGATTTTTGTTTTTGTTTTATAATTTTATTTTATGAAATTCTTAAGGAATTTCTATAATCAGTAGAAAAAATAATATATGCTATATAGTTTTGGAATATTTAAAGAAGGTGCAATCTTACCTTAGCCTTGAATGGTGGGTCTGCTGGTCTGTCAGGAAAAGGGAGGGCCAAATGTGTGTGCTGTCCAGCCTCAGAGAAAAATCTAGAGCAACAGCCTCTTTAAGGTCCTAATTAACAAGTAAGTTGTGTTTAGCTAATTTAAATAATAAGCCTGTGTACCTGTAATTTACCTAATCTGTGTATAGTTTATACCTTGAAATTGCTACACTCTGTAGCAGTTTTGCACCCAAGCGGCTGGCAGAGCATGTGTGATCAGTAGACATAGAGCAGAGAGAAATGCAGGGAAGCAAGAAAGGAGAAAGGCTGTGGGTCATAGGGCATAGAGTTCAGCAAAGAACTGCTCTCCTCATTGCTACCCAGCCATTACCTTGGATTATGTCAGCAGGAAATGATTGCTGTCAGTAGCCCTATTTCCTAACACTCCCAATTACTGAGAAACTGGGAGGAAGTATATAGTAAGTACTCAAAGTTTCTAGATAATTTTTTCACCTGTTCTTTTAAAACATGGACCAACTATAAGGGTAAGACACAGAAGAATAAAAGGTTAGACTAAGATTCTAGGAGATTCTCAGGCTTAGTTCTACATACACCACTTTTGTTTCCTCTCTGGGCCATCAGAAAGTAGAAAGCCATATGATTTGAACTTTTTTCTGCCTTTGTCTTTTTTTCCTGTTATTTGCATGAACAGTCCCATTGGGGGCAAAAACAGTAAGATAAAGGAGGAATTCATAGGATGACTCCAGTAACAGGCTTAGGGTAGCATAAATACCTATTTACTGGTGGTATATTCCTCAGTTACGTTGACCTCATTATCACTTCCATTTTTCTGTTCCCTTTTCTTTTTTGGCTTCTACAGAAAGGATGAGGTGATAAGATCAAATGTAGATTTTATAAAACTCTCAAAGTGCAGCTATTTCTGATTGTGAAAAAACATTCATGGTGATGGGGATTTTAAATAATCTCATCACCTGAAGAAAACTCCCCTTCATATCTTGGCATAATTTCTTCCAGACTTTTCTCAGTGTATTTGCTTGCATTTTTCCATGCCATTAAATATTCTTTTATAACAGACATTGTCTAGATTGAACAATATAAAGTTTACTTAAACATTCACAAAATGTTTAGACATTCAGCATGTTACTAGTCTTTCTTGATTCTGAATATCACTACAACAAATAGCCTTCTAGCTAAGTTTGTTTACATCTTTATTTCCTTAGGGTAGATTCCTGAAATTAAGACAGACCAGGCAAGTGGTATGAACATTCTCCAGATTTTGAATATGTGTTGTCAAATTGCCCTTTAAAAATGTAGATTGATTTAAAGTCCAATGAACTATGCAAATTAATGTAAATCTGGATTTTCAACCCACAAGAAACAACAGAAATACTATAACAAAATTCGATTCTGATGACAGCAAACTAAATAAAAATGATTGCTACTTTGGTCAGTCCTTAACCTTATTTTATATGTTGACACTGCAATTTCACCCTTACCTTTTTTTGGAGATATACTCAGATAGAATAAGGATATAGAATGAAGACTGCATACAAGCAAAATTGGAAGTTATGCTAGAGGCACATTGGAAAATTCTCAAGTGATTTTGTTTGTGATAACTCTGAAGGTTCCTTCTAACCTACAAGATGAAAGTCACTTTCACGTGTCTCTATTCTCAGGCTCAGCAAGCAACAAATATGTTTGGAGCCTGCTATGTTCTAGATCTCTTTCAAGAAAATGGGGGTACAATGGTTAACACAAGTTGCCTTCTTCTTGAAGCTTGCAATCTGGTAATCTCACTGCAGTGAGCCAATGACTTCTTCCCCCATTTCCATCAATAAATCTTTTGGTCTAATCAGACTTATATTATGAACTTTATATTCAATCTTGCCCAATTACAGTTATCTTGTCCCATAAGCCCTAATCATTTGAGTCTGGTAGGTATTTATGGACTAAGGTATTTATGGACTATACCTAAGTACCCTGAAACTATTCCTGGAGAATAATCCTACACATTCCTCCCTTATTTATTTATTTTGAGTAGGGGGTCTCACTCTGTCGCCTAGGCTAGAGTGCAGTGGCACACTCATGGCCGGGACCTGCTGGACTCAGGTGATTCTTCTGCTTCAACCTTCCAAGTAGCTGAAACCACAGGCGTGCACCACCAAGCCCTGCTAATTCTTTTCATTTATTGTAGAGATGAAGTCTCGTCAAGTTACCCAGACTGATCTCGAACCCCTGGGCTCAGGCAATCTTGCCTCCACCTCCCAAAGTGCTGGGATTACAGGCGTGAGCCACCATGCCCGGCTCCTCCCTTATCTTAAGTCTTATCCTAAGTCCCCATGTGCAGCTCTTCTCAGCTAATCATGTGAGCACTTGATTCTTCATTGTCTTATTTAACATCCGAATACTGTCTTGTTCATAAGGACTTCAAGTTCCTTATGAACAGTTTCACCACAGCACCTAGTGTAGTGTAGTGTATATACCAAGTGGCACTTTCTGTACCAGAACCTTGCTTTAATGTAACAGAATGAGATTCTGTATAAGGCTTCTCTGACTTGGATCAACGTTGCCCGAGGAGATTTCATTACAGAGTTTCCAAAGGTCTTCACATTCATCTAAGTTGCAAGTATAAGGTAGGAGCCATGCAGACAGTGTTAGTGTAGGACTCCAGCAAAAAGCATGGGCCTTCTTGGAATTAGGGAACCAGGGTTTGTTTCTGGCTCTGCAACTCATGTAGGGGACTTTTGAAAATACAATACTTTGGAGAATCTTATACTTCTCATGTTGCAGGATTTTCTTTTGTAAAATAGAGACAGGGACACCTTTGCTATTTATTTCATAGTGTTATTAGGAGGATCATATAAGAAGCTATATGTGACAAGTTATATGTGTGGTGTGTTATAGTTTTCCCCTTGCTTCTTAAAGGGGAAGAAGAATGCTCCAAAGTCAAGTAAGAATAAAGTGTACTCCAAGATAACTGCTTGTCAGACATTGTGGGGCCTGGCCAAAAGGAGACATTGACATTTTATTCTTTTGTTTTAACCTCTGCTTACCTTATGGACCATCTTATCTGTCTCTTATGATTCTTTGAGGAACCAGTGAAAACAGCAGACGAAAGATATCAGTGGGACAGCCTGAACTCACAATTTGTCACAGAAAGTACGTATGTGCTTCCAACTGGTCAAATAAATGCTATCAGAGGTAGCCAGGCTTGAGTGTTCTTGCCAGTATGCTACCCAAGAGGGCTGGCAACTGATGAAGCTTTCTCCAGTAGCCAATGTCTTTGAGGATTACTACCAGAGGTGGAAGTTGAGGGAAGGTTGGAAGAGGTTGAAACACAATATCAGAGAACAGTGCAGGGGATGCCATGCATTTATTCAGCTCCAGAAGTCCTCACATGCACCGGTGACTTAGATACCTGGCATGCAGAGGACACTGATAACCAGCCATTCATAGCCAGAGACACAGTGACAGCTGAGTGCAGATTCTACCAGTAGCTCTTCTCAACTCTAACCCTGCAGAGGAGAAAGGTACTGAAGAGAAAGAGGAGGAATGAAAGAGCAAGTGGTATTTTCTCACCATTCCAAGTCCATTGAGCTGAAGTCTGACTATTCCTGGGTGGAGGAGAGAAGATGAACAGAACACTGGCATTGAGTTGAAGTTTTAAAATGGTTTAGAATAGGTTGTACTTTTTAATACCTAAAAGTGAGCAAAAGCTGGGGGATATGTCTGAGGTGCTTTCAGGGGTCAGGAAACTGAGATGGAACAAACACTTCATGGTTAAAGGCAGCAATTATGAAAAAGTTCCATGTTTTTACCTATCACTGTTTAATCAACTGAATATCAATCTGAATGTTTTTCTATTTCCTAAAGGTATCTTAGTCAGAGTAGGTAATATGATTTAGTACCTATGTCAGGAAAAGTTGCTGTTTTTTGGATCCACAGCTCTATTTTGCATCAATAAGTTATGTAAGAGCAATGTGTTTTTCTTGGCTATTTAGAGAAATAGTACTAGGACAAACTGCACCTATTTCACTTGTCATACCTCAGATGCAAGGTGGTAAAATAATTTAATGGAAAGATACTAAGCAAGAAGCTGTGTTTAATATTTTCTGCATTTTCAACAATATTTTTCAGTAAGTTTTAATCACATAGTTCTGTTCATTTCTAGCCACAAAAGATCTAAACAAATGAGTCAGACTATAACCCACACTGAAGCATTAGCTGGAGTTGTGTAATTATAAGACAGGTGCATCATCTCTCCTAAACATGAAAACAACAATATCCCAACAACACAGGGTCATGGACAGCCTAAAATCTTAACTACCAATAACGAATTGCTATGCCCCACTGATGTAAATAAGAATACCGATTATAGAGCTGGACTCCACATCTGTTTATAAGCCCTTCCTCCCGTGGTTATTGGCAAAGGTCCTGGTGATGGTTTCATAAACTGATCCCTGATTATAGGTAGGAAAACCTATGACACTAATCCAATTGGCTAATGCACAGAGCCACCCCTCCTCTCTTTAGCAGCCTCCTGAGAGGGATCCTCAGTTTGAAGCAGTGAGATATCTGGCAGGTGTTAAGGTGTTATCTGTTCAGGCTAGTGATGAATACTAATTACCCTTTGTTTGTGTTTTGAGGAGAGACTGACTGAAAGGGGTTTGTGGAGGAGGCGGAACTGCCAAGAAAGCGAAAACAGTTTGAAAAAAGGACTCAGTGAGGCAGGGCATGGGGTAGAGAAAGAAGAAATAGAAGTAAACAACAAGAGGGAAGAATGTGGAGAAGAGGGAAAGAAATGCTAGAATAATCAAGAAAGGCTGAGGTGGGAAGGAGAAGCACTATAGCACGATTACTGGGAAAATCTCATGTTTTGTTAAGAGAACTTGGTTTGAATATCAGTCCCTATATATTCCAGCCCTTTGACCGTGGGCGAGTTATTTCACCTATTTATGCCTGTTTGTTAATCTGTAAAAATGGGGATACTTACAGAACTTATTTGGTGGAATTGTTGTGAGGATTAAAAATAACACACATAAAGTACATGGCATATGGTAGCCACTCAGAAAAAGGGTAGTTGATATTGTTGTGGTGGTAGTTATTGTTATTATTGTTAGAGACAGTCACATTATTATCATTAGGGACAGCATTTGACAGTTAAAGAAAAGCACAAACAAATCAATTTCTGATCTTCAGTGATTAAAAAAAGTGCACTGATGAAAGATGCCTCAACAGCCCCCAGATGTCTGTTTTAGCAAAAGAATCTAGAACATTGCTGTGCCGGGTGAAGGAGAAAAGAATGGCATTGTAGTATTCACATATTAGACATTCTACTGCATACCACTTTTACATTAAAGGATACCAGCCAAGTGAGAAAAAATAAATGCTATACTTTATATACATGACTGGTTTTGTTTGTAGCACTTCCTTTTCCAATTCTTTAAAATATGTTGTGATGCAATTTAATCTTTATTCATTAGAAAAAGATATTGAAAATGCCTGCACATAAACACAGATAGTATTAGCATAACTATTTTTTGATTGATTTTTATCTCCTTAAAAGACTCTAGTAGGTAGGTTGCAGTTAAAGTCCATGATAAAATGATTTTTATGCTTATTCTTACTTATGAAGTTAGCAAGAACAATTATTCTATGGATCATATGCAGCGAATGATTTCCTAAGGAGAGAAAGCAAAAGAGATGAGGCAAATAGTTCTGAAAGTTTATTATTGTAGATTTAAACCAGCAATAGGCATACCTTCTAGCAATGTATTTAAAATAAAAAATACCAGTGTATCAAAGGTGAAGTTTAAGTACCTCATTTTATTGTGCTTTACTTTATTGCTCTTTGAAGACTTTTTTTTCAAATTAAGAATTTGTGCAACTTCAGTTTGAGCAAGTCTGTCGGTGCCATTTTTTCAGCATGTGTTCACTTTGTGTCTGTGTCATATGTTGGTCATTTTCACACTATTTCAGACTTTTTCATTATTATTATATCCTTTATGGTAATCTGTGATCAATGATCTCTGATATTAGCATTGTCATTGCTTAGGGGGTTGCCATGGACCCTGCCATATGGTGAACTCAATAGATAAATATTGTATATGTTCTGGCTGTTCCACTGACCAGCTGTTCCCCATTTCTCTCCTTTTCCTTGGGCCTCCCTAATCCTTGAAACACAATAGAAATTAGGCCAATTAGTAAACTACAATGGTCTCTAAGTGTTCAAGTCAAAAGAATTGTTGCAAATCTCTCACTTTAAATCAAAAGCAGTAATAATTAAGTTTAGTGATGAAGGCATGTTGAACATAGACATAGGCCGAAGGCTAGGCCTCTTGTGCCAACAGTAAGCCAAGCTGGAAATGCGAAGGAAAAATTCTCAAAGGAAATTTAAAGTGCTACTCCAGGCAGCACACAAATGATAAGAAAGCAAAATAGCCTTATTGCTGATATGGAGAAAATTTCTGTGGTCTGGATAGATCAAACTAGCCACAAGATCACCTTAAACCAAAGCCTAATTCACTGCAAGGTGAAATAGCAAGTGCTGATGGCAATGGTGCAGCAAGTTATGCTGAAGATCTATTTAAGATCATTATGGTGGTGGCTGCAGGAAAAAAGATTAATATCAAAAAAATAGCTTTCCATTGAAAGACACCACCTAGGACATTCACAGCTAGAGAGGAGAAGTCAATGCTGGCTTCAAAGCTTCAAAGGACAGGCTAAGTCTCTTGTTAGGGACTAATGCAGCTTGGTGACTTTAAGTTGAAGCCAATGCTCATTTACCATTCTGAAAATCCTAGGTCCCTTAAGAAGTTATGCTAAATCTATTCTGCTTGTTCTCTAGAAATGGAACAAGAAGGCCTGGATGACAGCACATCTGTTTATAGCATGATTTACTGAATATTCTAAGCTCACTGTTGAGACCCACTACTCAGAAAAATAGATTCAAAATATTATTGCTCATTGACAGAGCACCTAGTCACCCAAGAGTTCTGATGGAGAGGTACAAGGAGATTAACGTTTTCACGCCTGCTAACACAGCATCCACTTTGCAGCCCATAGAAGGAGTGACTTTGACTTCAAGATATTATTTAAGAAATACATTTTGGAAACAATAGCTGTCAAGATCTGATTTCTCTGATGGATCTGGTTAAGTAAATTGAAAACCAACCAAACAAACAAACAAAAAAAGAATTCACCATTCTAGATATCATTAAGAACGTTTGTGATTCATGGGAGGAAATCAGTATATCAACATTACCAGGAGTTTAGAAAAAGTAGATTTCAACCCTCATGGATGACTTTGAGGAGTTCAAAATTTCAGTGGAGGAAGTCACTGTAGACATGGTGGAAATAGCAAGAGAACTAGAATTTGTCTAGAGATATGACGGATTTCTGTAATCTCGTGATAAAATTTGAACAGATAAAGAGTTACTTCTTAAGGAAGAACAAAGAAAGATAATCTGCTTGAAGGTAGAATATACTTTTGGTGACAATATGGTGAACATTGTTGAGATTCTGAATATCACATAAATTTAGTTGATAAAGCAGTGGCAGGGTTTGAGAGGACTGACTACAATTCTGAAAGAAGTTCTGTTGGTAAAATGCTATCTAACAGCATTGCATGCTACAGAGAAATCTTTTGTAAAAGAATCAATTCATGTGGCAAATGTTATTGTTGGCCTATTTTAAGAAGTTGCCACAGCTACTCCAACCTTCATCAACCACCACCCTGATCAGTCAGCAGCCACTGACATCAAGGCAAAACTTTTCACTAGCAAAAAGACTATGGTTTGCTGAAAACTCAGATTATTATTAGCAATAAATATTTTTAAATTAAGTTATGTGCATTGTTTTTAAAAATATAATGCTATTGCACACCTAGTGGACTACTATATAGTATAAATATAATTTTTATATACATTGGGAAGCTAAAAGCATCATTTGACTTGCTATATCGCAGTGGTCTGGAACTAAGATGGCAATATCTTTGAGGTACGCTTGTATTTCCCTTCTTTAATGCATCACTACAATAGTATCAGGTAACTGGGTCAAATTAAAATGTTTATTTATTGTTATTAACAATCTAAAGAGTGCCTCTAGTGGTTACATATTCAAAGCTTAAGCATAATAGAAATAATTGAGTATCAATGTACTGAAGAAAGATCCTCTGTCCTGCAGAAGACAATTTTTTATTTGCTTGTTTAAAAAATAGTCAAAGAACCCCATTAGTTCCATGGCCCAGTTGATTTACGTATGTCTTATATTAAGGATTTGATTTGGTTAATTATATTTAGGAAAAAATGCATTGCATGGGATGGTTAGTGAAGTATCTGAGTGTTCCATAGGCTCCAAACCCTATGTGTTTGCTATACTTTAGAGAAAAATATATGTCTATTTTGGTTTCTAAGCTGTAGCTACTGAAATCCAGCCTTCACCCTGAACACCTACCACTGATTGTCCACACTGTGAGTCAGCCAAATCCAAACCTTTGGCAGTTGACCCTTGTTCACTGAGAATGTGAAACTCAGCTGGGAAAGAGGCACAAATGTTGTCTAAATTGTGACTTCTCCTTCAAAGAGGGAATACAAATAAATGTGTTCAGTGTAACTCAAGCAAAGATTGAACCATTTCATCCTTGTTTAGTGCTCTGTTGGATATGGAAGGTCAAATGATGCCTAATCATTCTTTGTTATCCTTAATCCTGATTAATTACCAAGTCCCACATAGAAGGGATGCCACAGACAAAACATTTCTCAACATGTGAACTTATTTTCTTATAGTAACATGGTTTGAGAACATAGGCTTTATAGTCAGATAGTCTAGGTTCGAATATTAGATCTGTCCCTAGTTGTTTCAATTTGAACTAGTCACTTAACTTCTCTGAACCTTGGCTTCTTTATTAGTAAAGGGAGGATTATAATAGTTCCTACCTCAAGGGAGTTCTGTAAGAATTAAATAAGATCATAAATATAGATCATTTAACACAGTACCTGGCTCAGGAAATAACTACTTCTCCTCTTTTCCCATCAAACATTCCCTTCCTTCTACCTTCTTTCTTTTTCTTCCACAACCCATGTTAAAAGAAAGTTCATGAGGCACTATTCATAATAAACCCTACCCCAATGTGGAAATATTCCAATGTCAATTAGTAAAATGGATAAGTAAATAGTATATTATACATTGGTATAGTCATACATTGTAATAATATACAGAGTGATAATAGATGAACTAAAGGTCTATATAGCAATATGGTAGAATCCTCAACAAAATATTGAGTCAAAAGGAAAGTCATATACTTAAATGTACATATTTCAATATTTAATTTGTTAAAATTTAAAAAACTGGGAAGACTAATTTATGGTGTTAAAACTAAAGGTAGTGTCTAAATTTGGGGAGGGTAAAAAGAGGTCTTCTGGGATTCTGGTAATATAATTTTGTGAAGTTTCTGCTAGTTGCATGTATGAGGTGAGAACCCCCTGAAATGGAATTTATTCATTAAAAATGTGTATTTATTCTTACATGTTTTAACTTCAGTCACCTTCAAAGTAGTCTTCATTTGATGCAATACATCTATCAAGATGCTTTTTTCACTGCTCAAAACAGATTGTGAATTTGTCAATTTTGAGCCTTTTAGTGCTTCTGATGTTTCTTGTTTCACCTCTGCCACGTTGGCAAAATGTTTCCCTTTGATGACTTTTTTCATCTGGGGAAAGAAAAGGAAAGTCACTCTGGGAGAGATCAGGTGAATAGGGAAGGTGGGACACAAGGTTTATGTTATTTTTGGTCAAAAACTGCTAAAAACTCAGCCCAGTGTGGGCAAGGGTGCTCATAAATCACCCATCGTGAAATGGACAAGCACATTGAAAGAATCTTTTAAAAAAAAAGTTCACTGAAGCCGAATGCAGCCTCTCACAACAATGCTAGCTGGCACACTGATGCTGATGGGTTTCTAGAGCATTTATCTAGTGGAAGGAAGCCTGC
The DNA here is from genome assembly GCF_000164805.1 of Carlito syrichta. Lineage (NCBI taxonomy): Eukaryota > Metazoa > Chordata > Mammalia > Primates > Tarsiidae > Carlito > Carlito syrichta. The sequence goes on from NW_007246018.1 coordinate 245,963, forward strand.
AGTACAAAAGGCCTGCCCTCTGAAAAATAATTCCATTTTTTTGGGTCTCCCCCCTTATAAGTTAAGTTTGTGAAAATTCATCAAGTTGTACAGCTATATATAATATGTACTTCACCACAATATAAAGTTTATACTTAAAAATGCTTTACAGAATGCTGCAGCCAATGTAATAAGGATGACATTTAAGATTCTATTTTTCTGTTTAGAAAGAACCAGTACAAGATTATGCACCAGGAGCTATTATGTTCTTTCATGATATCTTTGGCATGTTATCCTTTACATCCTGTAGAATGCAGTGTGTGTGTTCTCTGTCCATTCAATAGTTGATATAGCTAGAGATTCGTTACCTCCTTGACTGACAGCAAGATTTTCTTTCTTAAGCAAGTCTTGCTTTTTAGAATTACAGGAATCTTTCTAGAAACAATTCACTAATGTTTGAACTATGGCTAGAGTTTGCTTTTTAATATGTAAAATAGTTACTTTGAAGCTATCCTATTTGTTTTAGTTTTCAAAGTTTTTTTCTTTTTATTTCAACACCTGAAGCTATAAGCTTTAAAGGCATAATTCAATTATACATGTTTCCTAGGATAGAAATTGATATTATTTATTTATTTTTACTATAGACTAACTAGTGGGATTCATTCTCATGAACTTTTGCTAGTGACATACAAGAGTTTTTCCAGGAGAGAGATAAAAAAAACAGTGTGGTTGCTCAGTAAGGCATTTGGTTTTATAAGAGTGTATGAATGCCTTTTATTTATTTTATTTCATTAAATATTAATTGACACATATTATATGTGATAATTTGATACATTCTTATAATCAAATCAGGAGAATTGGTATATCCATCATCTTAAATATTCATCTATTCTTTAATCTAAAATCATTGCCTTCTTGTTTGTGCAAATTCTCCACACCCAAATGACTAGAAGCAGACTTTAGGTAATAAGACCCTTTAATTTTTAGTCACTAAAGATAAGACTAAAGGGACTTCCATTATTAATGACATAAACTTAGTCCTAGTGAGTAGGGAAAATCATGTGGGATATAACTATTGCATCAGTTTTTATTTTAACTTTGTTTCTTGGACGAAATCATAGTTGCTAGTGATATTGTTAAATAAATCTTTTGATTGCTGACAATGCTTTTTTAAAAAGTGAATCAGATTCATGGCTCTGGTGTGTGTGTCCTGGATGTGATGGCCCATATTTATAAGTCCAGCATTGCACAACTCAGTTCATGGGGGTCATTAATTATAATTTTGAGAAGTTTTTGCACAACTAGTACAGAGCTTGCCATATGTCATTCCCAAGTTAACAGTCACTTTACTATTGCCTTTTGGAACACGACTTAAGCCTGGATTGCAAAGCACATGAGTGGCCACACTTTCTCTCTCCAACTTTATTTCTTATTACTCTGATAATCAGCTGAGTCTTCTGTTCTCCCACATTATGTTCATTCATATCCCTGTGATTGAGTTTATGTAGTTCCCTCTTTTTTTTTGCCAACCAAATGTCTATACTTCTTTAAATTCTAAATCAACAATTCACAAACCTAATTTGTTCATCAGTTTATAAGTCAGGGCTCAAAAAAGAGAAAACAGACTCCTGGTATTTCATGATCTCTTGGGGGTGAATTCTGGACTAGTTGTCTTTTCCCTTTTTTCCCAACAAAGTCATTAAATAGCCTGTCTGAGTCAAGTGTTCTAGTAAACATTTATTGAATTACTGTTCTCCATCAGGTTCTGTGGGATGCTTGGAATACAGGAAGGATTCAGGCAGTCTTCTTGTCTTCAAATAACTCACAGTCTAGAGAACTATTAGCAAGTAATCTTACACAATATACAAAGAATATAGGATAGCATAGCAATACAGAGGAGAGGCATCTAAACCTAATCTGTGGTAATAGAGGAGGAACTATTGTGGAAAGACCTGGAGGAGATGACACCTAAGCAGAGTCTTAAAGGATGAGTAGTAGCCAAATGAAGAGGAGGGTGGAAATTTCCAGAAGAAGAAATAGCATGAGCAAAGGCACATGAGAAACGCATGTTTGTGTGTGCACACAAAAGAAAACACAGGCTCAAGTGTTTGAGGCAGGGAATGGTAAGTGATTATACTAAAAAGGTAGGCAGGAGCCAGGTCATCAAACACTATGCATGGCAATGGGAATTACAACCAACTAACCAACAACCAACCAACACACAAACAAATAGTGCATTCTCTAAAATCTATCTGCAGTTTTATGCCACAGATGCTCTAACTCTGAATCATGTTAGAAGTGACTCTACTGTATGACAGCCAGGGAAAATTGCTGATTGTTCTCTCTACATACCATCTATCTCTGGCTTGCCATCCCCATAATTACTATATCCTGAGGAGTTCTTTCCTTGTTCTAATCCTTCAGGTACCTACAGTTTGCAATGCTCCATAGTGGGCCCCTTTCTGTTCTGTGCCCCACCCTGGCAGTTTCCCACTGCTGCCAATCCCACTTCCCTCCCCCTAATTCCCCTGGCAGTTTCTCACTACAGCCAATCCCTTTCTTACAGTATTAAGATAATTGCTCAAGGTCCGCTTATGAGTGAGAACATGTGGTACTCAGTTCTTTGTTTCTGTGATAGATCACTCCGTATTATAGACTCTAAGTCCATCCAAGTTGCTGTAAAGTTCATAATTTTGTCCTTCTTTATGGCTGTGTAATATTCCATCATTTACATGCACCGTATTTTTAAAAATCCAGTTCTTTTTTGATGGGCAGCACGGTTGTTTCCATGTTTTTGCTACTGTAAATAATGCTGCAATAAACGTGTGTGCAGGTATCTTTTTCATAGAGTGACTTGAGTTCCTCTGGGTATATTCCTAGTAGGACGATCTTTTCCACAGAAGTTGTACTAGTTTACACTTCCACCAACAATGTAGAAGTGTTCCCTTTTTACCGCATAATCTCCAGCATCTGTTGTTTTTTGAGTTATTGATGATTGCCATCTTGACTGGAGTTAGGTGGTATCTCAGTGTGGTTTTAGTTTACATTTGTTTGATGATGAGTGAGGCTGAGCATTTTTTCATGTGTCTGTTGGCTGCTTGTATGTCTTCTTTTGAGAAGTGTCTATTCATATCTTTTTCCCACTTTGTAATGGGGCTGTTTTTTTCTTTTCAGCACGTTTGAGTTCCTTGTATATCCTAGATGTTAGACCTTTGTTGAATATACAGTTGGCAAATACTCTTTCCCAGTCAGTAGGCTGCCTCTCCACTCTCTTGATAGTTTTTTTTGGCTTTGCAGAAACTTGTCAATTTGATGAGGTCTCACTTGTCTATCATATCTCTTATGGCATGGGCACTTGGGGTTTTGGTCAGGAATTGGTTGCCATTTCCAATTTCCATAAGGGTGTCTCCTGCATTTTCTAAGGGTCTTATAGTTTGAGGTTTTATGTTTAGGTCTTTGATCCACTTAGAGTTGATTTTTGTGTATGGTAATAGGTAGGGGTCTTGTTTTAATCTTCTGCAGGTGGTCACCCAGTATTCCCAGCACCATTTACTGAATAGGTTCTCCTCTCCCCAGTGGCTGATAGTGGAGGCTTTGTCGAAGATGAGTTGGCTGAGAAATTGAGGTTTTGCCTCTGGAATTTCTATCCTGTTCCATTGGTCTGTGTGCCTGTTCTTGTACCAATACCAGGCTGTTTTGATTATTGTAGCTTTATAATAAAGTTTAAAGTCTGGAAGTGAGATAACTCCCGCTTTTTTTTCTTTTTGCTGAGGATTGTTTTGGCTATTCATGGTCGTTTATGTTTCCATATGAATTATTGTATTGTCATTTCCAGGACTGAGAAGAATGCTGCTGGTAATTCAATGGGTATTGCATTAAATCTGTAGATTTCCTTGGGTAGGATGGATATTTTAATTGATTCTTCAAAACATGAGCATGGGATAGCTTTCCATTTGCTTGTGTCACGTTTGATTTCTTTGAGCAGTGTTTTGTAGTTCTCATTGTAAAGGTCTTTCACTTCTCTGGTTAGGAAGATGCTGAGGTATTTCATTTTTGTGTGCATGTGGCTGTTGTGAATGGGATTGTGCTTTTTATTTGGGTTTCTATTTGTTTATTGTTTGTGTATAGGAATGTGACTGACTTTTGCACATTTATTTTATACCCTGAGACTTTAGCAAAGTCCTTTATTAGTGCAAGGAGATTTTTGACAGATTCTCTTGGTTTTTTGAGGTATAGAATCATGTCATTTGCAAAGAGCGATAACTTAATTTTCTCTTTTTGTATTTGAATACTACTGATTTCCTTCTCTTGTCTGATTGCTCTAGCTAAGTCTTCTAATACTATGTTGAACAGGAGGGGTAAGAGTGGGCGTCCTTGTCTTGTTCTGGTTTTCAATAGAAATGGTTCCAATTTCTGTCCATTTAGCGGTATGCTGGCTGTGGTTTTCTCGTAGATGGCTCTTACTATTTTGAGGTATGTTCCATCTATTCCTAGATATTCGAGGGTTTTTATCAAAACCCCAGAATTTATTTATAAAAAATCGTGTATTCTTACATGATTAAATTTTAACCACCTTCAAAGTACTCTGCATTTGAGGCAATACCCCTATCGAGACAGTTTTTTCACTGCTCAAAACAGTTTTTGAAGTCATCCATTTTGATGCCCTTTTAGTGTGTCAGCAGTTTTTTGTTTCACCTCTTCCATGTTGGTAAAATATTTCCCTTTGAGAAATTTTTTCATCAAGGAAACAAAAAAAATTTGCTCGGGGTGAGATCAGGTGAATAGGGAGAGTGGGGCATGGAGGTCATGCTGTTTTTGGTCAAAAACTTGAACACTCAGCATGATATGGGCAGGTGCCCTCATAAATCACCCATCATGAAATGGGCAAACATGTTCAAAGAATCACCAAAAAAAAGTCTTTGAAGCTGAATGCAGCCTCTCACAACAATGCTAGCTGGTACCCTGATGCCAATGGGTTCCTAGAACACTCACCTAGCGGGAGAAGCTTGTACTCCAAGGAGCCCACCCTACAAAAGAAATTCAATTGGAGGGGGATACCTCCTCATATATACTCCCTGTGTTTCTCATGGAGTTTCCTTTATCTTTCGTGTCCAGATCCTAGGGCATATCTTTATTGCAAATGGAAAATTCTTGTGGGTCAGTGGAGAACAAAGGAGCTGTTGCTGGTTCCTCTATGTGTGTGGATTTGTGCTATGTTTCATAGAACTGCCTCTACCATCTCTTACCTGTACAGACTGAGTTTAAATCTCTTGAGTTTTCTGGTGAAAAGGTAGTAAATTGATAAAGAGCATTGTAACAATTATTACCTCCCTGGTCATGCTGGGATGTTTGCTCATAGTTTACTTTCTAAGCCTCACTTTTCTTGTAGAGTGAAGTCCTTTGTTAGGGTTAGAATTTCCCATAAACCTGCTCAATAATTTGTTTGTGTTGGACTTCTTTGAAATACTACACAAAGCAATCCCTGTAAAAGGCAAAGCAGTCCCAAAGGCTGAGAAAGGAGCCTGAGACATAGGCTCAGAGTCGCTGTTTTCAGGCAGAGCCAGCTGGGTAATCTTATCTCAGCTGGCTGCTTTTCAAGGTACCCAATTCAGGGGCTTTCCCTCTGGGAGCAGCACTTGCCCCGGGAGAGCAAGTGCTTTCTAGTGAGGGGCAAAACTTTAGGAAATCTGAGGGCCTAGGGCTGTTTGGTCTGTCAAGGGAATCTTGGGAAACAGAATAAGCCCCACAGACTGTGTCCCTTCCCCCTCCAGCTCCAGTGGAGATCAGCACTTGGCCCCAGGACAGAGACCAGACTGAGAGAGATTATGAGGAAGTAGGGAACCCAGGAAAGGAGGCGAGATTACAAAGGCACCTGCACAGCTGAGTCAAAGGCTGTCAGTCATCTCGGCTCTGTCTGCTCTGCTCTCTCTCAGCCCAACCCTTTCCTGGGGCCGGGGCAGGGGATTGCTACATGTAGACCTGGGGAAAAACCAGAGCCTCACTTTGGTCCCTTCCGGTAATTGACACGACTGGGCGCCCAGAAGGGGGAGGAGAGAAGTACCTCCATAAATGGTCCCACCCCTGAGCAAGGTGGCTCACTCTGGCAGGTGGTAACAGGGGTGTGTGCACCTGCCACTAGTCAAGCTCAGCCAAACTGTGAGACGAGACAAGGCGGAGCCGAGGAAGTGAGCAAACCATGGACAAGTTGAAGTGCCGGAGCTTCTTCAAGTGCATGGGGAAGGAGGTAGGGGTCTGGGAGCTGCGGGAAATGTGGAGGCCCTGAGAAGAAACAATTTAAGGGGAGGAGACTAGTCTCAGTTTTTGCTTTCTTTGGCTGCTTCTTCTCCACATTTCTGTTCAAGTAAATTTGAGTGTGCCTGAGATGTCCCATAAAATAGAGGACACAGAGAACAGCTCTTATTCTAGTAGCTAGAAGACTTAGGGCCACCTACCTGATCATCTGCCTCTGGAGTGCCTACAAAGTCCTGTTCTCTGTCCCTCTCCAGGCTGTCCCCACTGCTAGAGGGAATTGCCAAAGTGCACTATCCTTAACTGACCTGAGGAACAATCCAGAGCAGCTAACAGACTGGGAGAATACTTCTGTTTTCCCCCCTCCCCCCAAGTAGAGAGAGAGCTGCTCCACCTGGTGGGACAGGAGAATTTGTCTCTGAATATTATCCTGTGGCTTTTAGAAAGCACTGATTTTACCTTCCATGACAGAGAGAAAAGATAAATTTCTCTTAACTCAAAACATCCAAAACTATCAGGCCATAAACATAGAAGTGTATGAATTTGTCTTTGTTCCCCCAGTAAAAGGTACGTTTGATGCTTCTTCTTGGAGATTGCTACATTCTCAAGTGTTGACTTCACCTAATTTATCTTTAAGACTTTTATATTTGCAACCTGACTAGTCCACTTTCATTTACCTGTCATGCTGGTGCATAATTTAACTTTTTCACCAAATTTTGGTGAAAAATATGTACACGTATTCATATTTCAAGGGGTAAGTGTTGTAAAGTAAAAGTAGTCATCAAGCTGAAATCTCCACAGTTTTGGAAATAATTCCACTTGTCTTAGGTTTTCAAGGTTTGTTCTTCTCCTCTCACCCTTTTTCTGTTCCTCTATTGATTTGTGAAATTCTCCTCTGTGAAATGTGTAACAGTAAGAAGATAAGCTGTTGATATTTTCTCTTCCCCAGAAAGTGACGGCTTCATCAGAGAATTTCCATGTTGGTGAAAATGATGAGAATCAGGACCGTGGTAACTGGTCCAAAAAATCGGATTATCTTCTATCTATGGTTGGATATGCAGTGGGACTGGGAAATGTGTGGAGATTCCCATATCTGACCTACAATAATGGTGGAGGTATTGTCTTCCCCCACTTTTCCCTATAGTTATAAGTAGGGTGCTATATAGTCTCCGAGGATATTTTAAGAGCTGAAGGAAGGTATATGATAGTGTGGGTTACTGTGAGTATAGAAAACAAGTATACTACATTTATTTAGTTTGTGCTACCAGCTCAGGTTAGAGAGCTGATTTCACAAAACCCTCACATATAAACTTAGTGAAACATATTTAGCACTTCTGAGCTTCTGATTTGAGATCCCATGTATTCCTCAACTATGACTTGCTCTTCCCAATTTATGCATTTTCTTCTGATAATCTGTTCAGACTCAATTGGTTTAATCTGTGGCTGAATCTATGAAAAGAGCAGGGAAATCTAGTTTTATTAAGAAGCTCAAATATATTATTTTTGGAATCAAAATAAGGCATTTCATTTTGATGAATTATGTGTAGACAGAGATGATTAAAAAGTTTAGTATTTTAAGCTGCAATATTCAGTTACATGTATTCCAAATTGGATTGACCATGTAGAAGATCCTTCTAAAATGCAATAGTTTGGTTCAAAGCTAGGTGCTGTATCCCTGCAAAATAATACTGCTTATACTTTCTAGATCATTAGGGTGGACTCAATTAGAAGAAGGAGAGAAAAATAACTCTGAGGTGACACACAAAGGAAAACAATGAATTGCACAATTCTCTAGTTAATGTCAAAACAACTTTTCACTTACACCATATTTTATTTACTTGTAATTACAGGTTCTATTAGAAGTACAGAGGTGACATGCCCTTATATTTCATAACCGAGTACCAGTGAAACTGTGCCACTATAATTATTTTTTCTTGGCACAATAAGATCTTGTGTGATAATATTTCAATTTTATATTTCTTATTAATTGGTCTTCATAGACTTAAGCCTTTATAGACTTAAGAAAGGAGACTTGTGTTGGTAACATAAATTCCTCTATCTAGAAGCTATGTTGCTTAGTCAAGGGTTTTGTATTAGCTGAAAAAGACATCAGAAATCACACAGTATTTTTGGTGTCTATGTCCTAAGGTCCAGTGTGGTGTAGGGAAGCAGTTAGGTTCCTTTTGAGCCTCTTTTACTCATGTTTAGAATAAAAAATTCCCTGTGATGTGACATTATACATAGGCCTAGTGATTGCCATCAATTTCTAGGAACTATGTTAAACTGATTTTAATAGAAAATTTAAAAATAGAGTCAAAACAAAAAAATAGCATTAATTGTGTATGGTATTTTTCTTTTCACCATTTTCTCTCAAAGTTAATGTGCCATATTGGCTTTCAGTTTTTAAAATCACATCATTTGTGTAATGGATAGTCTAGGTTCTTTCAGTTGTTTCTTTTTCTTTTGCCAAAGTTAGAAGAGGAAAATGAAATTTAAATTTGTTAAATGTTAATAAATTAGTTTTAGAAATACTGTCAGGTTTGAAAAGCCATTGCTAAAATCTGAAAACATTTTTATCTGTAGATTCTTATTAACAGTTTATGAAAATGAAGTATCATAACACCTTAGGGTCTAGGTCTGCATATTAACAATTTGTGGCTGCTGTATTAGCACTTTATCAATTATGGTTATTCTTATAAAATACTATAATAGGTAAAAATTCATATATACCATTGAAGAAAATAATCTTTTTAAAAAACTTGTCTACATTAGGCTGGTAAAATCTTGTTTATTGCTGTAGTTAAGTAGGAATGTTTTGGATTTTTTCAGATTTATCATTGGTAGAGCTTAATCTTCTATTAGTCATAGTAAAGATGGCATGTGCATTGCAATATCTGTACAAACATATTTGCCTCTGTGGCCTAGTGACTTCCAGGATTAGCATTAAAGTGAAGCCACTTACCTATGAGTATATAAATACTGTATTGACTCATTTTTAGTAGAATATACTTTGTGGGTTAGAAAAAAATGTAATTACTAAGTATGATGTTACAGCATCACAATATGAAAAATAATTGAAGAAAAACTGTAATATGGTTGAATGAAATGTACATAATCCAAGAGGTCATTTTTGTCCACTAATCCCCACATTTCTTTTGTTAAACTTTGCCAAGACTTCTAGAATATTTGATTAGTACACTTAATATTGTGCCCCTGCATCAACCTATAATTTGGTGAAGGTTCTAGTAAGTAATACTATACTCCCAAAATAGGCAGAAAAAAGTAAAAGAATAAAATCTCTTTTTAAAAAGGGGCTGAATAGTCTCATATAGGAGAATTATTCCCATGAAATTGAAAGTTCAATGTGAGTGTTTCTCAAAAGTTCAGAGTCTTCTAAAAAAAAACCAATACATTTTTTATTGACATTGAGAGAAGAGTCTTGTGACTATTTGGAGAATAAACAATAATTTGCAATAACTTGCCTTCTGAACATTGAACATTTGCACCTTACATCTTAAAAACAGACCATTTATTTTTAAAGGAAAATGGAAGAAAACCAGCACTGAACATGTGCTATGTGCCTGCCATTTTGGCATGTGTTTTCCCATATGCCCTGCATTTGAATTCTTACCACAAACTGAGTTGGTATTGTTATTCCCTTTTATGAGGAACCCACGGTTCAAAGGTTAGGTAAATTGCCCTAGGTCACATAACTTGTAAATGATGAAGACAGGAATTCAGCCTAGTCCATCTAGTTCCAAAGCCTAGGGGTTAATTCAACTCCTCTGGCTTACTTTTCATAGGCCCTTTTTTTTTTCCCTTTTTAAATAATCACAACATCCTTATTAGGTAATACATTCCCATTTCATAGATGAGAAATCTAAGGTTTGAAAAATCTACTTTCTCATAGAAAGTGTACATTTCAGACCCAAACTGAGCATTTTTTGACTCTTTCAGGATCCTTTTGAAATGTTATGCTGGTTGTGACAGTGCCATCAAGATTTTGAGATGTCATAGTGTTTCAGTATTTTTTTTTTTTCTTTTCTAGGTGCCTTCTTGATACCTTATGCAATTATGCTTGCATTGGCTGGTTTACCTTTGTTCTTCCTAGAATGTTCACTGGGACAATTTGCTAGCTTAGGTCCAGTTTCAGTTTGGAGGATTCTTCCATTGTTTCAAGGTTGGCATTAAAGTGTTTTCTTTTTTATAATTATCGGTCTATTTGTGCATGTAGCTATCTTCACTTTAATTTTTAGAAAGTGTTTAAAATTCTGACATGTTAAGGCAAAGGAACATATATTGTTGCTGTTTCCTGTATAGTTTGCCACTGTTATATTTTATTGCTGTTTATCCTTGGCTGTGGATATGGGTTAGAAAAGACAACCATATCTTTATAGCTGTCATTATTTTTCCATTTTCACCTTTTGAATTATTTTGACTCGTATTCTTGTACATTAACTTCAATTCCCTGGATTTTTAAAAAACTTTATATGCAGTCTTTGTCTTACTGCCTTTGCATACAATGCCTCATTCAGAAAAGTTGAAGGGCAGGTCACTATTTTTTTTTCCTGGATGTTCCTCATAGACTAGGACTCTGGTAAAGCTTAAAAAATGCCTTGATTGTTATTAAACATCAAACTGCCTTTTTTGTATGAAGATTAAATGTCATTTTGGTCTGCGCTAGCTGCCGAAAACTATTTGTGAAAGCTTCAATGCAACATCAAAAATAAATTCATAGTGAGGTGAATAGAATATTGTGCTGGAATTTGAGAAGTTACCTTAAAATCTAGTCTTAAGCATAGTAATTACATCCAACACTAAGCTGCATTTTGAAACTACTGAGTTAAGTACATTTTGAAAGTTTAAAATTCAGATTGTTACAGAATTATTTAATTTTCTTTATACATACTTGTAAAAATACTGTATACTGTCCTTTTGGTTCATTAATTTAGTGGCTTCATCTTCTGCTTCTCAAAATGTTGGTTCATAGATGAATACATAAGTATTTGTCAGTGAGTCAATAGGATATGATCTTCGGATTTTTTAAAATTTGTTTTGCCTAAATAGTGTTCACTCTTTCCACTCTGACAAGAATTTGCAGACTTAATAAGAAAGATTAATAGACATGGGTTTTTCTTTATGGAAATTTGATGGGTTTAATACCAGTCTTCTGCCCTTGGTTTTAATACTTTGTTTTAACCAACTGAAAAACTGTCTCAGAAAGTCAATCATAAGCATAATTTTAAACTTGGAAAAAAGTTACAAAGACAATGTCAACCCCCACTTTTTTTTTGTCCTGGAAGAGTTATCTGAAAGTGTTTTAAAAATGTATTTTGTGAAAATTGAGGCATGATATAGCTTTTTATGAGTTAGGTAAAAAAATTTCGCTTGAGTTTGGTTTTTATTTTAATTATTCTCTTTTTTTCAGGTGTGGGAATTACAATGGTCTTGATATCCATATTTGTGACAATCTATTACAATGTAATAATCGCCTATAGTATTTACTACATGTTTGCTTCTTTTCAACGTCAACTACCATGGAAAAATTGTTCTTACTGGTCAGATGAAAACTGTAGCAGAACACCTATAGGTAAAACTTATTAACTTATTTTGAAATGTTGTCAACTCCACTTTTTTATTTTCTAAATAAGCTTAAGGGGTAAAATCATTTTCTAACCAATTTATGTATACTTTTAAGAGGTCCATATGTGAATAATGAAAATGAAATGTAACATGTATTTTATAAAAATTGATAATACAACATGTTAATCTCTAAGAGTAGTCAGAAAGGCTAAATCATGCCTAGGAGTACTTCTTGCAGGCCTAAGCCCTAGGCAGGAAAGAAGAAGAAATTAGGAAAGTGATAAAGAGAGAAAAGTGCTATCCATGATAGTAGCGTATGTCTCAGGAGACAGTTGTGTTGTTCATGTCATATGTTGTTAATCTTTGGGATAACAGAGCATTGATATTGTAGACTATTATTACTGTGATTACGTGTGAACAACTGAGAATAAAGTTATATTTGATGCATTCGAGGAATTTAAAGGTATCAATTTATTTGTTTGTATGTATAGGCTAGATATGTATAGGCTAGATGGAATAAGTCCACATACTAAAAATTTCTTAGGGCACTAAATCCCAACAATTGTTACTCTATAGCCATTATTACTATTAATATAATCACAGTTTAAATGGGCAAATAGTTCTATATGCACTCCCTGCTTAGTAGAGAAAATTTAAGATGCTGAATGTACATGGCTTATTCTATTTGTAATGTTTCTATTCCACTTTCATCAGGTAATGATTTAGACAGTAATTTAAATATTTTTTAATTAAAACTTTTTTCTAGGAAAGTACTCTTCTAAAACTAACTACATGTTTGTGTTTGTATTTTATTTTTATCACTTTTAGTAACTCATTGTGATGTGAGTACACTGAGTACAGGAATAAGAGAGATCATCCAGATGAATAAAAGCTGGGTAGACACCAACAATTTTACCTGCATCAATGGCAGTGAAGTTTATAAGGCAGGGCAGCTTCCCAGTGAACAATATTGGGAGTAAGTATACTAGATGATTTACTCTTAAGCATATGTTATTAAAATTTTTTATAAACAAAACAAAATATGAATAAGCCCCTTCCTTAACTCACATAAATATAAAAAGACAAAATTATAGCAAATTATACTTAATTTGACTTAAAGGTTTACCTTTTGTAGACAAGTAATAGTTACCTGCAAAATTAGCTCAGTTACTTGCAAAATTAACTCATAGCCTAAAATTTGTCTGTTATAATTTAGTTATTAAATGAGCACAACTCTATCAGTAATGATTTATCTAGTGTTTATTAACTAATTAAAAGTTAGGGAGTTGCTTTGAAGAAAAAAATAAAGTTAATTCAGACTATCATGAGAAAGTTTTAATGATAAACAATTATATTTGGGGCAAAATTTCTCTTTAAAGTATAATATCTCATTATCAGTTTTCCTTACGATTGTCATTGTATATCAATAATTAATATTTGAAGTTTTATTTACTTTTATTAATTTTAAATAATCTATCTTTATCCTCTTTACTCTATACCTATCCATTACCCTTACCTAATATTGTTGACTACTGATGAGTGAACTCTTCCTTATCTACATAGTAGTGCCCTTTGTGACTCTTCTAAATTCTGGATTTTCTATTCATCAAGCTTAGCATTAAGATCCTAGATCCATACAAGTCCTTAGTGGAAATCTTGGAATTTTATAGAATGCCTGTGAAAAAGGTGTGATCAACAAAGACCATTTGGGTCTGATAGTATCTACAAATATAGAATAAGAAAATATTTAATACAATTTAAATGATTCTTCATTATTTTAGCTTGAGAAACATACTGTAGAGTAAAATGAAATAATCTGATATAAAATTAATTTCTTTGCATAAAGAAGCGTGAAATATCAGGGGAAAATAATAGCTAAGATCTATTATTCTAGGATTTGGAATTTTTGATTGGCTGCAGTTAACTCTCAAATTCAGAGCCTGGCTAGTTAATGAGCTTCTTGATATAATGGTATCTATCAATAAAAGGCTCACAGGACATTGATATATTTAATAAGATATAATACTCATGAAGTTTGCCCCTGAATGAAAGATATTCTGAAATTCAATGTATTTTTTTTTTAAGACAAGTGAGTCTGTGTTCATAAAAGGGCTTATATGTTTCAGTAAAGTGGCGCTCCAGCGGTCAAGTGGAATGAATGAGACCGGAGTAATTGTGTGGTATTTAGCACTTTGTCTTCTTCTGGCTTGGCTCATAGTTGGAGCAGCACTATTTAAAGGAATCAAGTCTTCTGGCAAGGTAATTTGGAGAACACATTAGGTAGTGATGTAGCTGCTTTCCAATTTCATTGTAGTTCCATGTTAAACATTACCATATTCATGTTTTTTTCTAAAATAGGAACATTCAAATGTGTAAAAATCTTTCTAAGTAGTCATTTTAAGCTCTAAGTAAATACATAGGTTCACTACTATTGTTAAATATGGCAAGCAAACAGATACAAATTAGCACTATAGTTGTGCAATCACTGAAAACTTAAACCCTTTTAGTTGCTACAGCATTCTGAGGCTTAAGAACATATTTATAATTTTTTGTCTTACTGTATAAATAAGCATCTTGAATGAAATTATATATTACAATGTTTGATTGGAAAGTCTAGATCCTTGTTATATAGGGCGATAGCATCAGGACTCCCCTAGTTGGAAAAAGAGAGAAAAAATATACTATGCATTCATTCTCTTAAAGCTTGCCAAAATTGACTCAGAATTCTCTCTGTGAAGAGGCCTTTTTTGAAAAACATTGCTACATTTTTCCACTTCGTTGTTTACTTTTTAAAATTTTCACAAAGCACAATGGCAATTTAAGTGGACAACATGAAATTTTCTCTGTGAGCAGTAGCATAGTACCCAGAAAAGTGAATATCTATGTGTTTTTAATTTCTCAACTGAAATTTCCTTAAAGGTGGAGCAGAGGAATAACTGTAGATCCTATCCTTGTATTCCTGGTAAAATATCCAGAACATTCAGTTAATGTTATAATGAGACATGCTGTTACATCATAAAATACTACGAACATCACAAACTCAGTGGAAGTTTTCCAAAGGTTTCAGATGCACATTTTTGAAATCCTTGTTCCTTTTTTATTTTAATATTGAAAGAGTCCCTTAAAGGCCATTCACACAGTCAATTAATTTTTATTGGTCTCTGGATGACTTGTTTAAATCGTCTCCTTGAGTGTATTATCAAACATAGGACATCTAAGGATCAAAAAAATCCACGTTAATAAAAAGCCAACCTCAAAGGCAATCTGCTCATCTGAAATCATGTGTTCTCTAGAACAGATGCGGTGCACTTGTATGGGTGCTATCAAGCTCTTTTAATGAGCAGTAAGGACAACAGTAACAAGTGTCTAGTATTCACTTTTAATAAGCTTTTATGGGATGTGGAAATTCTAATATGAGACATTTTCCTTCTTCTTGAAGGCTGTATATATACTGACCATTGCAAAGTTTAAAGTCATTTCCTTTCTCACTGCAATGCAGTGATTTACTGAGAGAAGGTATTCAGTCCCCTCAACATTTATATGAATATATTTAGAAAAGCATTTTATCTGGATCCCAAGGTATCATTGCTGATATGTTGTCTATTCACAACTTGAACCTGAGAAATATTGCTTAATACATCAAAGTGTTTTTCAAAATGGGTCATTTGAGAGTTGCAAGAATACAAATAGGAAATTATGCTTTAGTATTATTATCATCAGACTTACTAACAGATCCATAAAATCCCCAGTACTTTATTTTACTAATCTCAACTGGCTAATAATTTACTTATATGCAATTATATATCATGACTCAAAAATAACTTTTTAAATTTTGGTTGTTTTTCTTGGTAGGTGGTATATTTTACAGCTATTTTTCCTTATGTGGTGTTACTCATCCTGTTAATACGAGGTGCAACTCTGGAGGGTGCATCAGAAGGCATTTCATACTACATTGGATCAAATTCAAATTTTACAAAACTTAGGGAAGCTGAGGTAAGACTTAATCTGGATTTCAAATTATCTGTGGAAGTAAACTTTGAAAACAAATACTACAAATATTTTGTTCCATATGAGTATCATAGTGTAGTAGCTTGCAAAATAACATGCAGTTAAATGTTAAATTTATTAGTTTCTCTCCACTAGGATATCTGATTTAGCTATTTAACATGACATTAATGCTCTCTTATTGTTAATGAGATAATTCCAAGCAGTAGGATTTTAAAGGTCATTTTATTCATGTAACATTTTATTTGACCAGAAGAATTTGGACTTAATAGTCTGAAAAATAATTTTTCATGTATAAGTACCTACAAATTGATGACTAAGTTTATTGGATAATCTCATCATAGCTTATCTTCAAAAATTAATATTCCAAAAATATTACCAAATTTTGCCTGATGGATTGTGACATTGAAACACAAATTTGACATGGATTAAGCATTTTATAAATAAAATGATTACTTGTACTAAATACCTAAGTATGTACCATAAATAAGAATTGGGTAACCCTCTTTGAACTTTAGTCTATCTCCAGATAATGACTGAGTATATCATGGTAAAAAGTGTAAAATCTTTTACAATTATACTACAGACAGCATTAACAACAAAGCATACTCCAGATAGTATACCTCTATTGTTATGACCTAAGAATGATTTTCCTTTTTTAGTAGTCACATAACATTTTTTAAAACGTTAAGTTTTGGTCAGATGAATAACCACAATCTTTTGTTGAAAGCAGGAGACTCTGTGCTAATAATGTCTGTCACAGTAGTAGTATTCAAAATGAGTATTAGTTTTAGTTTACTATGGTAATCTTCATGGTAACTCATGTGCTAATTTCCAGCCATTGCTGTGTTCTTTTCTAAATACTTGCAATCAAATATGTAATTATTTTTCTGTTAGGCAATGTCAAATTTATCAGCTTTTGGTTGTGGAAATTGATCATTTATTTACCTTTTTGAACATGGAAATGTCAATCTCTGGCCTTTGGTTACCTTTTTTGTGCTCAATACTTTTCACCCAATGATTAACCACAATAGCTCTAAATTATTTTAGAACTATGGAATTTTATTATTTTAGTCTTGGAGATTAATATACTTTGATGTGTCCACAGGCCATTTTAATATATTTCTTAATTTATCTTGGGCCTTACCCTTTTTAACCTTGCTTGTTAATCTCTTCCTAATTTGAAGATAATTTTGGATGGTGCATTAGAAACAAATAAAATGGAAGTTGGGATTCATCAACTTCTTTCTGTTAGGTTATTAAGCAAGATAAAATATGTTAATGTACATTTTAAAGAGTAAACTCATATAAATATGAACTAATCTGCGATTATTTAAGTTATTGCTTCTATATTATGCTATATTATTATAGCTGCAACATTTTCTCTAAGAAGTGAATTCCTAGGTGTTTAGTCTAGACTTTCTTAGACTCTGGCTTTATAACTATAATGAAGTTATAGAAATAGTTTACTTACTAGTAGAAAATGTTTATCAGCAATTGAAGTGCAAGCAGAGAAAAGATTATCTAATTTTGCAACTGAATTTGGGGAGATGTTAAATATGGATTTAACTGTTTTTTTTTCTTTTATCATTACTAATGGAATCCCAATCCTCAGGTAGAAGAGTTTCAATTAAAATGTTTAATTGAATTTCAAAAAAATAGTGAATTCATCTTTCTTTATATTTTATTTTAAAGATGTGGGGTGCAATTCAGGATTAAGTATACAAGTCATCATTTAATTTAAACTTTATAGCTTTGAGCACAGTTGAAAAGCCCCTTTGATATGCTTTAAGTGAATTTTATAAGACTCAGACACTGGGTTTTATATTTTTTGAAACTATACTAAAAAACTTATATGATAATTTAATATTGGTCTGTGTTTCATCTTCTCTATTTAAAACATTAGAGCTAAAGCTAAAATACCTTGTGAAACATACAGTTTCATCCTCCCTCTTTTCCACTCTCCAACACAATATGACCCCACTCCTCTTCTGGGCTTTCTGGCAATGAGAGTTGTTTTTCTTTTTCCTTTCCTCTTTTAATTTTTATTTAAAATTGTGGGGTACAATTCAGGGCTAGGTGTACAAATATTCACCGTGTGGAGAATTGCTTTTCTTAGTTTTTAAAAAAATTCCTCACAAGTCACATTCTAAACATGGAGTCATAATCCTATTTTTTTCTTGAATATCTGAACTCTATTGAGCTCTCCAGGAGAATTGAGATCCATAATATTTAGAGCTAGAGGGGTCTTCCAGTCTTCAGAGATTATTTTTCTAACTCCCTCATTTGACAGTGATGAAAGTAATAACCATATGGATACAAATTTAGCCAAGTGTATACAGACAATTAGTGCAACTTGAATTAAGATTTCCTAATCTGTTATCTAATACTCTCATACATGGGTATAAGATTAATAGATATGAAGATTATAACTGTGTTTAGAATTTATCTTCACAATTTTTTGCTGCCTAGATACACATCATGATATGCTATAGCATTCTAATACAATTCAGAACTGCCACACCTACTTCCAGCTCTCCCTAAGTCACATATGCATATGTATCAAGTAAAAGAAGCTCAGAGACCAACATAAGCATGCTGTTCATGTCTTAAAATGGACAATGACCTAAGAAATGAGAAGGCATTTTATTTTTAACATAATCTTATTACATGTAAGTGAAATAACCTTGATCTATCCCAACACGGTTTTCTGTGAAACTTGAAAATTGATTCTAAATTTTCTGTGGAAGAAGAAAAGGCCAAAAAATTAAGGTGTATCTGAAGAAGTGAGGACTTGCCTTACTAGATATTAAACTGCATCATAATGCTGTAGTAATTAAAATAGTGAAGTGTTATCATAGGTATAGACATATAGACCAGTGGAACAGGATAGTAATCTCAGAAATAAGATTCACAGATAGTTGGAAATTGATGTGTGGCAGAGTTAGAAATGAAGATCTATGAGGAAAGGGTGGATTATCCAATTGATATAACTAATAATATCAATAATCTTTGAACAATTGATATCCCATTTAGAAAAAACATAATTGGAAATTTCACTTTTTAATATGCACAATATCAATTTCAGGTGAATTGAATATTTAACAACATAGGAAAAACCTTAAATATTTTGAAAGATAATGTTGAATATAGTATCTTTATAACCTTGTAGAATGTAGTATCTTTATTACCTTGAGCTACTTTTTTTTTAAGTACCAGATATCAAGGACAGTACTTACAATTAAAGATGGATACACTCAGCTACATTAAACTCACAACAAAAACTTTGGTTTATCAACAAATACAGTGTAAAAATCTGGATCAATTAAGGCACAAATTTGGAGAAAAAAAATCAATATACAAAAAAGGATTTGATCCAAATTACATAAATAATTTCTTAGAAATCAAATAAGACAACCCAAAAAATGCACAATCGACATAAACAAGAATTTCACAGAAAAAAAATCCATGAAAAATAAACACATAAAAAGATGTTAACTAATCTTTATAATTAAGTAGGGTGATCAAAACTCTCATTTAAGTCACTAGATTGGATCATATTAAAAATTCTGACCAAGTATTAGCAAAGATATGAGGAATGGAAAGACTCATACCCAACTGGTGGAAGTGCACAAGGGGAGACCCCCCAAAACAGAATTTATTTATTAAAAAATTGTGTATTCTTACATGTTTAAACTTCAGTCACCTTCAAAGTACACATGAAGATGATTTTTCCACTGGTCAAAGCAGTCTTTAAACTCGTCGATTTTGATGCCTTTTTTGCACTTCTGCCGTTTTTTGTTTCATCCCTTCCACATCGACAAAACATTTTCCTTTCATGGGGAAACAAATAAAAAAATTTGCTCAGGGCAGGATCAGGTGAATAGGGTGGGTGGGGCATGGGAGTCATGCTGTATTTGGTGAAAAACTGCTGAATACTCAATACAGTATTGGTCGGTGTGCTTCTTTTTCTTTTTTCTTTTTTTTTCCCCCTTCTTAAAATGTGTATGTATTCAAAAAAAATTTTTTTTAATTTTAAAGATGTGGGGTACAATTAAGGGTTAAGTATATAAATGTTCATTATGCAGGTACCCTTGTTGATGAGGTGTGTTCCCCCAACCCCCGGCAGAATCCCACTACTGCCAATCCCACCACCTCACCACTCCCCCTCCTGCAATTTCCCATGGCAGGTGTGCTTCTAAATCACCCATCATGAAATGGGCAAATGTATTTAACCCCCCCCCAAAAAAATTCACTGAAGCTGAATTCAGCCTCTTTCAACTGTAGCTGGTACACTGATACCAGTGGGTTTCTAGAACACTTACCTAGAAGGGGGAAGCCTGTATTATAAGGGGTCCACCCTCCAAAAAAGCAATTCCATTTTTGGGGGGTTCCCCCCTCATAAAGTGGTACAATCATTTTAAAGAATAATTTGACAAGATTTAGTTAAAGGATGCATATACTCTTTGACATAACAATTCTACACCTAAATATGAGGAGGCATGTATAACAATGTTCACAGCTATATAATCTCAACATATTTGAAAAACCTAAATGTTCACTAACAGGAGAAAGTATAAATTGGTTTTTAAAAATTTTTTAATTTTTATTTTTTCCTCTTTTAATTTTTTTATTTTAAAGATGTGGGGTACAATTCAGGGTTAGGTATACAGATGTTCATTATGCAGGCACCCTTGTTGATGAAGTAGGCCCCCCCCCGGCAGATTCCCACTACTGCCACTCCCACCTCCTCCCCCCTCCCCCTTTTTAAAACTTTTTTGAGTTGGAGTCTTGAACCCCTTGACATAATCAATCCTCTCACCTCTGCCTCCCAAAGTGCTGGGATTACAGGTGTGAGCTGCTACACCTGGCAGTATAAATTTTTATACACACAGTAGGCCAGTAGAGAAATGGAAAATAATTATTAAATATATGTATATTTAATTGAACTACATGAATTTGCTTATATTCTTTCATTTTTTAATTATAAAGTTGAAATTTTATATGGTTCAGCTTGATGATGGATACATCTCAATGCTGAATGACAAAAAGGACAAATTGTGTACACTCACATGCATTAAGGTAACTTTTGTATAAATACAAAACCATACAAAGCTAAATATAAAGAAGAACAAAGAAATGTTAAATATAGAAATTGGGATAGCAGTTATCACTGAAGAGTAGAAGGGCGATATGATTAGTAAAGGACACAGAGGCTTGAAAAGATTGATAACATTTTATTTCTTCTCTCTCTCTCTCTTTTTTTTTTTTGAGTCAGATTCTCACTCTGTCACACAGGCTGGAGTGCAGTGGCACACTCATGGTCACTGCAGCCTTGACCTGCTGGGCTCAGGAAATCTTTTTGCCTCAACCTTCCAAGTAGCTGGAACTACAGGGACGTGCCACCATGCCTGGCTAATTTTTTTTTTTTTATAGTAGAGATGAGGTCTCACCAGGTTGCCCAGGCTAGTCTCGAACCCCTGGGCTCAGGCAGTCTTCTTGCCACAACCTCCCAAAGTGCTGGGATTGCAGGTGTGAGCCACCAGGCCCAACCAAGAGTAACATTTTATTTCTTAAGCTAACTAGTGATCACTTGGGTGTTCATGTCATTTGGGATTTACGATATATATTCATATATATATGTGAAATATACAAATAAACATTGATTATGTGTTTTAAAATATGAAATTATTTTCTCTTATAGGTTTGGAAAGATGCTGCTACTCAGATATTTTACTCCCTTTCAGTGGCTTGGGGTGGCTTAGTTGCCCTATCATCTTACAATAAGTTCAATAACAACTGCTTCTCTGATGCCATTGTAGTTTGTCTGACAAATTGTCTCACTAGTGTATTTGCTGGATTTGCTATTTTTTCTATATTGGGACACATGGCTTATATATCCAAGAAGAAAGTCTCCGAAGTTGTAAAATCAGGTATATAATGCTGTATATTATCAATTTTGATGAATTCAATATAGCTCACTTAGGAAACTCTAATATAGTTTGTAGCAATTTACTTAAAACAATCATATTTTCTATCTCATTTCATCTTACATAATTTGATTGTTTTAGTAGTATAATAATTCTCATGATCTGTGTAAACAAGAGTATAATAGAAAAAATTTGTTTAAAACAGGATGATTTTTTGAATTTTATTTAGTTCTTAATGTGAACCACTTATTGTACAATTACAAGTTTCAGGAATCATGCTAAGCACTTCTCATGCATTATAAGTGAAAGAGAATGTCTATACAAATTCCTCTATGTACAATTACAGTATTGGGTCTGAGTTTTTCAAACACATCGATATCATATATAGAGAGATTCAAGTGACTTTGAGTATCCAGCTGTGTCCAGCTGTGTCCAGTTTTAAAGGAATCTGATTAGTGAAGTCTCTAACTTTAAAGACATTAGTTATGGATGCTTAATTATCTGGTTAAAGATTCTTAGGAAAAGAATCCTAGGGTTCTTTTAAGTAGGAATCATTCATTAAAATTTTATTTATAGTTAGTATCCTATGATGGAAAGATTGATGAATGGTAACAGAATGTCAAGCCTAGAAGAGACCTTGTAGATTGTCTAGTATCTAGCCCCTCATTTACAGATGAGTGGATTGATGTACCATTCTTTTATTTTTTTAATTTTTTTGGAGTTGGAGTCTCACGCAGCTGCAGTGGCATGCTCATGGCTTCTGCTGCCTTGACCTGGCTGGGCTCAGGAGATCCTTCCACCTCATCCCTCCAAGTAGCTGGAATTACAGTTGTGCACCCACCATCCCTGGCTAAGTTTTTTAAAAAAAATTTATTGTAGAGATGAAGTCTTGCCATGTTGCCCAGGCAGATCTTGAACCCCTGGGCTCAGGCAATCCTTTTGCCTCTGCCTCCAAAGTGCTAGGATTATAGGTGTGAACCACCACGCCTGGAAAAATGTTATATATATCTTGCATAAGGTCAAAAAATTAGAAAATGACAGAGCCTAGACTAGAAAGTAATTATTATGAGTCCTAGGTCATTCCTTTGGGAGGCTGGAGAAACTCTAAAATTCCTAAAACTGAGGATCACATAATAGAATTGGCATAAAATAAAAAGGCATCTCTAAAGGTAACATCAAAGAGAAAACAAAATTCAATTTATAGTTTCCTTACAAATAATTTTCATATATCCATAAACTAATTAAAATGGCGTTGCTTTATAGTGATTCTAGGTGAACATTATACTAAAGACTAAAAATATAGTTCCATGAGTATATCTCTCTCGATAGTGCAATTTTTAAAGCATTTCTAGGCTAAGATAAGGTGACCTAATTAGGTTTTTGAGTTTAAGATGGTTGTTACTCATCAATCTTAAAAAAATAAAATCAGTTAAATAAAACCATTAAAAAGTTAAACTGTCTTGTATAAGAAAAGTCCATAAATACAATTTGTCTTAGTAGCTCAATTTGTGTCATAGGTTCACATTATTACATTATAAAACAACCAAGTCAAATATTTTAAAAAGTGGAAGTGAAATAGCTGGTAAAGAATGCATGTTATGGACTGCATTGCTAAGTTCACATGAGCTTTTTATAGTATCTTATTTTGAAAGTGTTTAAATACGTGAATTTTCTTGACAACTAATTTAAAATACCATACATTATTTTTAGGTTTTGATTTGGCATTCATTGCCTATCCAGAAGCTCTAGCCCAACTTCCAGGTGGTCCGTTTTGGTCCGTACTATTTTTCTTCATGCTTTTAACTTTGGGCCTTGATTCTCAGTTTGCTTCCATTGGTAAGTAACATCTCCAATGTTAACATATCCCTTTTATATTTTATTAATGTTCCCTCTACTTGAATACATTCTCTTCTTGCCCTTATTGCCCCCTCTAGCTATTACTTTCTGAATGATCTTTCTGAAGAATTTTTTTTTTTTTTAATAATTAATCAGTATTTTTATTATAGTTTTGTGGGGTACAGTTAAGGGTTAGGTGTACAATTACGTTTCATTCAGACACCCTGTTGATAAGAGGTGTTTTCCCAGCCCCAGACAGATATTTGCTACTGTTAATCCCCTTCCCCTCCCCCCCATAGTTTCCCAGTACCGTCAGTCATTTTCTTATAGTATTACATTGGATGTTCAAGGTCCATTATATGAGTGAGAACATGTGATATTCTGATCTTTGTTTCTGTGTGAGGTCACTCAGTATTATAGACTCTAGTTCCATCCAGGTTGCTGCGAAATTCATGATTTTGTTCTTTTTTATGGCTGCGTAGTATTCCATCGTGTATATGTACCACACTTTTTTAATCCAGTCCTCTTTTGATGGGCAGCATGGTTGTTTCCAGGTTCTTGCTATTGTGAACAACGCTGCGATAAACATACGTGTGCAGGTATCTTTTATATAGAGTGATTTGTGTTCTTCAGGGTATATTCCCAGTAGGGGGAATGCAGGGTCATATGGAAGGTCAATTTTTAGAGCTTTTAGGAATCGCCACACTGGATTTGTGTTTTTTATTTGGGTTTCTGTTTGTTTATTACTGGTGTAGAGAAATGCGATTGTCTTTTGTACATTTATTTTGTATCCTGAGACTTTGCCAAAGGCCTTTATCAATGTAAGGAGGCCTTTGACAGATTCTCTTGGTTTTTCAAAGTACACGATCATATCATCTGCATAGAGAGATAATTTGACTTTCCTCTTTTCTTATTTGATAACCTCTGATTGCCTCCTCTTCTCTGATTGCTCTAGCCAG
>NW_007246018.1:270523-319094 GCF_000164805.1 Carlito syrichta
TTTTTAATCCAGTCCTCTTTTGATGGGCAGCATGGTTGTTTCCAGGTTCTTGCTATTGTGAACAATGCTGCGATAAACATACGTGTGCTACAGAAAAATACAAAGTACTCATGTACCTGACATTCAAAAGCAGTAAACATTAATATTTTATACCTGCCTCAGATACTTTTTAGAAAATAAACTGTTACAGGTGAATTTGTAGTCCCCTGCTTTTCTCCCTAATGCAATCCACATTTCTTTTTTACTTGTTTTAATTTTTTTTTTTTGAGTTTGCATCTCTCTCTGTTGCCCAGGTTAGAGTGCGACGGCACACTCACGGCCACTGCAGCCTTGATCTGCTGGGCTCAGGCGATCCTTCTGCCTCAGCCTTCAAAGTAGCTGGGACCACAGGCGTGTACCACCACACCAGGCTAGTTTTTTTGATTTATGGTAGAGATGAGATCTCGCCAAGTTGCCCAGGTTTGTCTCAAACCCCTGGGCTCAGGCAATCCTCTTACCTTGACCTCCCAAAGTGCTGGAATTGTAGGCGTGAGCCACTGCGCCCGGCACGCATTTATTTTTTCTAGAAGCAACTGTCACCAGGACTGTGTATGTTATTTAGTCCATGTTTGTATATATTTTATATGTATTCATAAATAAAATGTAAACATATCACATATATATGCATTTTTATAGTATACATATTAACTCTGAAAGTTGTTTTTTTACATGCATTATGAATCCATGTTGATACACAGGTATAAAAATACAGTTAATTAACAATCTCTTTGTTGCTATAATGGTGGGCATTTGGGTTATTTACAATTTTTAAAAAACTACACATATGGCTACAATGACTATCCTTGTATATGTTCCTGTGTACACATAGAGATTTTACCTACTGTACATGACTAGAAATTCTGAAACAATTTTCGTCATCTCACTCTATGTAACATAAAATATTTTCATAGTTTACTTTGTTTATAAGATAAATTTCAGATTTTTCTGGTTGACTTTCAATGTCCTCAAAAATCTCAAACATATTTTTTAATTCTTTCATTCATAATATCCTTCTACTATTAGCTGGTTTTCTATTTAATTAACACATTTGTTTCTTTATACAGTTAAACTTAGAATCCTTTCTGTCTCCTTGCCACTTATTCAAATATTTGCCTTATTTTAAAGTCATACTAGAATTCTTCCTTTCCTATAAACTCTTTCAAACTACTTCAGCTTGCAGGGACCTGTTACCTCATAATTGGTATCAACGAAAAACCTGCTAAAACAGACTAAAAGCAACAAATAGAACTGCATTTGAAATTCATTAGAATCAACAAGTGACGACTGCAAAAGAAAGGACTTTGGATTTTTTAAAGCAAAGAGCAGGGCCCAGAGTATATTCTTCGCATATATTTGTCAATTTGATTAACAGAAGTTGAATTCTTTGATTAGCCATATTGGCAAATGTGTTGATGTATATGTCATTTTTTTCCCTTTTAAAGAAACAATTACAACAACAATTCAAGATTTATTTCCCAAAGTGATGAAGAAAATGAGGATTCCCATAACTTTAGGTTGCTGCTTGGTTTTGTTTCTCCTTGGTCTCGTCTGTGTGACTCAGGTATACTATAGCACTTTATTTTCTTAGAAAAAAATATTAGTTGGAACATAATTTATGATCAAAATAAGGAAATCAGGGCTTAAGAGGATGTTTAGTGACAAGTCCAAGTCTGACTTAGAGCAAGGTTTTCCAAGTTTCAGCCCAACTTTGCTAGTGTATATTGCAGAGGAGAAGGCCCAATAATGGAAAACTTCCCCAGTTATGATAAGATTATAGACTTCATAAATACATTGTAAGTTCCTTGGCAGCTACTACAAAATATACAGACACTGCATACCATTTTGATAATCAGCTTTTCTAAATGCTTAGATTTTTTTCCCCAATGACTCAAGATAGAATGAAAAGTTTCTGAAAAATTAAAACCATATTTGGGTTTACATTTGAAACATTCCTTTTCACATTTTAGCAGAAGTGAAACTAAGGAACATATATTAAGATCAAATTAATAGATTCAATTTGAACACATCATCAATAATGAAAATAATTAAAACATACTTAGAAGTTAATTAATTTTTTTTTGGTAGGCTGGAATTTACTGGGTTCATCTGATTGACCACTTCTGTGCTGGATGGGGCATTTTAATTGCAGCTATACTGGAAATAGTAGGAATCATCTGGATTTATGGTAAATAGTGACTATAAAATTACTTACAAATTTTATTGAAAGTTTTGTTTGATTCCCTTTCATTATGTTTACATACTTATACCATTAATAATTACACTATTATAATAGTAAAGTAGAACATATTGGGCAAAATATATATTATGTAGAAAATGTAGTTACGGGTGTCTGCTTCATTGTTGTAGTTTAGGAAAATGTTTAGACATTGAAAGGTATGTGGGGCCACAGTTGTTTTTGGAGGAAAATGTGGGCAAGAATTCAATGTATTCTATGATGTTTTATTTAGGAGGGAACAGATTTACTGAAGACATAGAAATGATGATTGGAGCAAAAAGTTGGATATTCTGGGTATGGTGGAAAGCTTGCTGGTTTTTTATTACCCCGATGCTTTTGATTGTAAGTAATAATAAACCCTGAATACATTTAAACATTTCTAACCTAAACTTAAAGACTAATTTACATTGGAGGCAAAAGTAAAGTCATCATTACTTCAAGAATGAATTATTTTCAAGTTTTGCAGTATTTATGGCTGGTACATATCAGTTGCCTAAATTAGAATGACTTTGCAGTATTATTTGACACCATGGGTTTAAACACTTACTGAGAAAATAAACAGGCTCCTATAGACATACAAGTTATCAATAATTTAAAAATTATCAATAGGATAAAAATAATCCATAGAATAAATTCATGAACTTGCTCATTTCCTTAAAAAAATATGTTGGGTCATCAATGCTCCTAATCTCTCTGCCAGGTATAGAAAATACAAAAATGTAGAAGGCCCAGATCCTGCCTTCAAGGAATTAAGTTTAAATATACTGATTGCTGAGAAACAACATTCAGATTTTAATGAATTTTTTTTCTCTTTATGGTGGATGTATTTAGTATGTAAAATTACCAAAATAAACTTACCTGTGTCAATAGAGGGAATGGTTTGTGTTAATAAATTGGTGCTGTTTAGGAGCTGAGAGAAAGCAAAAGATGTCTTACTGGAGAGACATTACATACATATAGACATGAAATCTTTAAAATAACAGATCAGGACAGTGAATAACTGAATGCCTAAATAAATACTTCAGTAGATGGGGAATGGCTATTGGCCAGGGATAATGGTGGGGATGGGGGAATGGCAAACTCCATAGATGTGTTTTGGTTTTCATTGCCTTCATGCTTCTAAGGTTTTCCTAGAAAAGACCATTAAGTAATTTGTTCCAGGATTTGCTTCACATCTGCAGTATTGTATTTACTTCACATCTGAAGTATTATATTTGCTTGTTTTGAGGGGATATTAAGTACTTTTTATTAAAAAAAATAAGTTATGAGATGAGTTTCAAATAGTGAGCAGGTTAGGATTAGCGGTGCCTTATTAAAATGAGTTTGAAAGTGCTGCTGAATATCATTTTCCTCATATGACAAATCTTTAAAAAAAAATCAACCCTTGTCAATTTAGAAGATCTAACTAGATTTCTTAACCTGCTAACTTTCACATATTACATGGGTTTGACACCTGAACTTAATTTAAAATGGAAAAGAATATTAGATGATATACATTGCCATCTATTTTGTCTAGTCACGCATATCAGACTCTACTATCACATATCCATTTTCTTGTCGTTATATACAATTATGGCAATTGTGAAATACACTTGAATTACTATAAATTAATGGAACTAATCTGTTTAATGTAAAAATTAAATTTGCATATCTATTCATAAAGTTTCTTACAATCTATTGTTTTCTCATTGATTTTAGTAGAACAAGGACAGCTACATTTAGGGAAAGTACTAGATGATTTGGGGGTTTTGGTTTGCTTTACAGACTTATAAATAATTGATTTTAATGATTCAACATTTCTAGTGGTTTTTTTGTTTTGTTTTGTTTTGTTTCGTTTTTGAGTTGGAGTCTCACTCTGTCGCCCAGACTGGAGTGCAGTGGCCGCTCCCGGCCACCGCAGCCTCACCTGCTGGGTTCCGGCGATCCTTCTGCCTCAGCCTTCCGAGTAACCAGAATTACAGGCACGCGCTACCACGCCCGGCTGACTTTTTGATTTATTGTGGAGATGAGGTCTCACTGCCCAGGTGGGTCTTGAACCTGTGGGTTCAGGTAATCCACTCACCTCAGCCTCCCAAAGGCGCAGGATTACAGGCTGAGCCACTGAGCCCGGCTTCTAGTGTTTTTTAAAAACTTTTTTCTAATCTGGCTTTAAAGTGTTTTCACCTTTAAGATTCAGATTTTTAGTATCTTACTAGTGTAAGTAAAAAAATTCATATTTCACTGTGTTAAACATACATATATTGAGACTGATTTCTTTTTTCCCCTCAGTAAGAGGCTAGAAGTGAATTGTGCTTTGGTAGATTTGCACGGGCAATGTGTGAATATGTGTAAATGCATGTGTGTTATTGAGGTGCAAAAGGGTGCTCTGTGCAGTGGAAAATAGAAACAATTGCTAAGCAAGGAGAAAACATGTCCACTAAAGTGTACTTCACATTGTCACTGAATTAATTGATATGCTGACTAGTTTATGACAAAATAAAACCATGCTATTATAAATGAAAGTTAAAAGCTCAATGACAAAAATTTTCAGATATAATTTTACTTTTAAGCTGATATATCATGATTAAGCATTTTATTGACATATATGTTGAACCTGTATTTGTATCACACATATATGAAGGTATTCATTTAAAAATATGCATTCAAGCCGGGCTCGGTGGCTCAGCCTGTAATCCCGCGCCTTTGGGAGGCTAAGGTGAGTGAATTGCCTGAGCCTGCTGGTTCGAGACCGGCCTGGGCAGCGAGACCTCATCTCTACAATAAATAAAAAAATCAACCGGGCGTGGTAGCGCATGCCTGTAGTTCCAGCTACTGGGAAGGCTAGGCAAAAGGATCACTGGAGCCCAGCAGGTTGAGGCTGCAGTGGCCAGGAGCAGCCACTGCACTCCAGTCTGGGTGACGGAGTGAGACTCCAACTCAAAAAAAAAAAATGCATTCAAAGTAAAAATAGAAGTTATTTAGTTTGGTTCATTTTATATTGTTATATTCTGACTTGTTACCTGATTATCTTAGTCACTTAAATGTATTTTCATTTTATTTATGTTTGATAAATAAATAAGAAACAGAATCAAATTGTTAATCAATAGAGCAATAAAGTTTAATCTTTGCCTTTGTCTTTTTATATTTTACTTTCACAGGCAATTTTTATCTGGTCACTGGTGCAATTTAGTAGACCTCAATATGCCAAAATTCCATACCCTGACTGGGGAGTTGCTCTAGGCTGGTGTATGATTATTTTCTGCATTATTTGGATTCCAATTATGGCTTTTATAAAAGTAATTCAGGCTAAAGGAAACATCATTCAAGTGAGTACATAAATTGAAATTTTCTACACTTATATAAAGTACTTATGATCAAAATGAAGATTTATTTACTCATATGGCAATGATATGAGATAAAATTAATCAGTTGTTTTTTACTATTTCTATACCTGATACCTTAATTTGTTACTAGTATATGACATTGTATTACATTCTCTACGTACTTGCTGCTGCCCTGTACTGTACTATAAGATCCATGTGGCAGAAATCTGGTCTTGTTGCTGTATCCTCAAGCCTTATTATAGTGTTTAGCACATAACAGCTATGATGTCTATATTTACACTGAGTTGTCCCTGAAGATGTCACAAAGCAAATGACCCTTTTGCTTTATCTCCATAATCACTACTTTCAAAACCTCATCTGGTTATAAGACACATCCTAATAGTGTGTTAAGATTGGAATAAGCTTGGTAAATTATCTTGAACCCAGTCTAGACCACAAGACATCCCTCTTGTTCATGGAGGCTAGGGGAATGGAGGTATGACATCTAACTAGGACAATGACAAGGCAGGTTCAGGAGTCCTAGATTTAAATAAATTGCAAAACCCATCCAAAAATGGATCCAAATCAATGGTTTGATTATGGAGCTTCCTTTCCTTGGTTCTTGAAATACATCCCAGTTTCACACACTGGTTTAGTTCTTCACCTCACCCTTATCCTGATGCTGGGATGGAAATGCCTGAAAATTCAGTGAAGGCACAGAGTAGTGATGCTGTTTCTCTAATGGGCTCATATACTTTTTGAACTCATTTACCCACTGGTTATTTTGGTTTAGTAATATAATTCTATTAACAATCAGTTAAATTTGATTATAATCTTTTCTTGGTAGACTGTGCATTAATAAAAATTTAGACTATCACTTTTTACTTTTCTATGATTCTTATTTTTTGTGAGCAAAGAAACCTCAAATTTAAAAATGAAATTATGTTTAACATTTGTTTGTTTACAGATTGCAGCACTTAAATTCGAAGACAAATATTTTTCTGTTTTTGCTTTTCAGCGCATTGTAAGCTGCTGTAGACCAGCTTCTAACTGGGGCCCATACCTGAAACAACATCGTGGGGAGCGATATAAAGGCATGGTAGATCCTGAAAAGGAGACTGACTACGAAATACCTACTGTTAGTGGCAGTGGAAAACCAGAATGAGATCTCATTTTTAAAAATATATGGTTGCATAATGTGATTTTTTTTAAAATAGGGGAACATTTTATTTATTTGTTTGGTCACATAGAAAAATGTACATACTATGTTCACAATAATGTAAGTTTTTTCCCATTTAAGCAGGAATGTAATATAAAATGTGAATTTATTAATGTTTAACAATGTGATTATTATACTTCTTTTTAGATTATCTATCTGTGTAACACACACATAACTGTCTCTATTTTATGATAACGTTTTTGTAAATATTACCATAATGTTTTTCTAATACATTGGAGGCTTTCTTGGAACTGATTACTTAAAATAGCAATATTTTCTATTACAC
Organism: Carlito syrichta; assembly: GCF_000164805.1. Classification (NCBI taxonomy): domain Eukaryota; kingdom Metazoa; phylum Chordata; class Mammalia; order Primates; family Tarsiidae; genus Carlito; species Carlito syrichta. The sequence goes on from NW_007246018.1 coordinate 277,606, forward strand.
AGTTTAAAAATATCATTAGCTTCTATTTTCTTAATACATAATCTTTCTTTTCCACAAAACTGGTGAAAAATAAATTAGTATTACAAACTGAAGGCCTCACTTAATTAGAAATGCCATAAATGTATGGAAAAATGGACTATGTATGTGAGGACTGCAGTTTAATACTATTGCACCTAATAAGTCTAAAGACATCATGCATTTGTTACCGCTTATGTTTTCTACATGGACTTAGTAGTTAATGTTCTTTAAAACAAGTGAAATACAACAGAAAAATAAGGATCCTATGGCCAGTAAGTGATAAATCTAGAAAATGGAGTTTTGAGTACTTCTTTTCCCATACAATATTTTTCTTCCTTAGGTTATTTGGAAGAAAACCATGACCCTCTTAATTTCTATTGTGTTTCACAAAATTAAGATTTGTTCATTCTACTCTCTGTAATCTATGTTTAATTTCAAATAGAATATGGACCAAATTGTTAATGAGAAAGTGGTTTCAATCAAATCTAGCATTGTATGATTGTGATATATGGCTAATAGATCAAGTACAGTGATTTTGTCTGAGGTTAATAAGTTAGTACTTTAAAACTTATTTTTATACTATTAGGAGATAAGCTTGTCAAACTTATCAAGAATGAGGGAAGCCAAATTAGAAAGTCCTATGCCCCAGTTTTCTTAAAAAAATAATGAAATATGTCATTAATAAGCTTATATACTCATTACATCATTGATAATCGGTTTAAGCATCACAGCCTATAATCATAAACACTGCTTACATATATAAAGAATTTATCAGCATTTCTTAAGGTTCTCAACCTAGGTTTAAGGGAATATATAAAACCAAAATTACATGGAACTTTTTTGTGTATGTGTACATGAATTTTTCTAGAAGAGAGTCTATAGTTTTCAAAAGAATATCAAAGAAACCTGTGACCCACTATTGCTGGCTTTTTGTGCTTGGCAACTGAGTAACAATAGAAGGAATAATTTCTCTTACACATTTAAAATTCCTTTTTCTCCTCCTTTTGATTGTAGATGAGAGGAGTACAGAATTAAGGCATTTCTTTAATTTATACTGGTAATTTATTTTGGGGGGAGAGGGAATGAAGGTAGGTAAATAGGTAGGCCTGTAATTAAACCACCTCAGTGAGTAATGTATTTATAGAACTTGTGTTTGATAATCTGAAGGTTTTCTTTGAGGGTAGGTCAAATGCTATTAGTGAACGTTAGGAGATTGTTAATTCCTTAATTATAGTAGATTTTATAAACTATTATTTGACTAGAGCTTAGAAATACTTCATTTTAATCCACATAATGTCACATGTATTCTACCGCTATATTTTGGTGCTATTTGAGGTGTGAATTTTTCACCAAACAGAAAAATGCATGCAATTTTCTATAGGTAACTCTTGCAATTCAGGGACGATTTAGGCATATTAAATGAAGGAATACCTAATTGGAGAGGGGTGAGGTGTGAAGGGAAAGATATTCTTTTTTAAAAGCTGACCATGAAGAGTAGTTAAGAGTGTGTGTCACCATCCACACAAATGTGTAAAGCACAGATCTTAACTGAGTGCTTGGCTTATTGTAGGGTGCTCAATGACAACTCATTATTACACCGATTCAACAAGGGCAAGAAACTATTCTGCAGAACGGAAAAGAGTTCCATCAAATTCTACTTTAATGCAAACTTGGAGACAACTGCAATATTGTAAACTGTTAGAGAAAATTGTTTTTCACCCTTGAGTGAAATTAAAATCACAATATCTTAACTATATTTTTGTTTTCTAGAGCTTATTTTAAAACACCAAACTTTTGAACTATCTCTTCCTTTCTTTATTGTGCTTCCTTTGTCAGTAAAATATATATTAGCAACATGTAATCAATTATTTAAATAAACTGTGAGTAAGCAAATTGATACACATCTGGATTTTTGTATCTGATTTGCCATCCCCTCCCCTTCTAAACAATAATTTGATAGAAACATATAATCAAATGAATTCAAAGTGTCTTTAATGGTTGCTTCCACTGTCCTTACGGCTGGTAAGATTTTCAGTGGATTTTCGGTTAACTAATGCACCTCTTATACCCTTGGTAACTAGGAAATGTTCCAGTTCAGTCAGCTTGTATTCCACGATTCTGAGGTTTACCAGTATGCGCTTCTGCATAGCTATTGAGTGTGGGATATTATTTCTTAAGATATCCCGAGAGAGGTTGTTGACTGAGAGAGTTTTATCAGCATTGTTCTTAGTTGATCCAGAAGAGGTTCTTACTAGGGCAAGAGAAGTTGAACTTGATGATATTTCACCGCTGTTTCTCTGTAGAGGAAGGAAATTATACATATGTAGTTTATTGAATTTTAGCAATTTGCAAATACACTTTGATCAGTCTTTGTTACCAAAATTAACTGATTTTCCCCCAAGAACTGCAGATTAGAAATGTTTGACTACATTGATTCAAAAATACATTCTTCACAAACGCACAGAAAAAAAAAAATCAGAGTATCCCCTAAGTGTCACATTCTTTCCTTACATTTCTTGGGCAGTCCAGTAGGTCTACATATGAACCCTGTCTTTGACCCGCTGACCCTTATCTAAAAGCACATAACTTGAAACTTTAACACAAGGAAATCTACAATTAGACCTGAATCATTTGTTTGTTTGTTTGTTTGTTTGTTTTTGAGTCGGAGTCTCACTCTGTCGCCCAGACTGGCGTGCAGTGGCCGCTCCCGGCCACCGCAGCCTCGGCCTGCTGGGCTCCGGCGATCCTTCCGCCTCAGTCTTCCAAGGAGCTGGAACTATAGGCGCGCGCTACCACGCCCGGCTCATTTTTTTTGATTTATTGTAGAGATGAGGTCTCGCCAACTTGCCCAGGCGGGTCTCGAACCCTCAGGCTCAGGCAATCCACTCACCTCAGCCTCCCAAGGCGCGGGATTACAGGCTGAGCCACTGAGCCGGTTCTGAATCATTTGTTAATGCCCAGAAGATTCCCATAAAGATGGCAGGAGAAACAAAAACACCCAGGGGATTGGGTAAAAGTGAGAGGAAAAAGAGAAGGCAATGATCCTTTTTTTGTTTTGTTTTTGAGTTGGAGTCTCACTCCATCATCGAGGCTGGAGTGCAGTGGCAAGCTCACTGCCACCACAGCCTCAACCTGCTGGGTTCAGGCGATCCTTCTGCCTCAGCCTTCCAAGTAGCCGGAACTACAGGTGCATGCTACTGCGCCCGGCTAATTTTTGATTTATTGTAGGGGCGAGATCTTGCCAAGTTGCCCAGGTGGCCTTGAACCCGCGGGCTTCCAAAGTGCTGAGCCACCGAGGCCGGCCCGTAATGTTCTTAAGTGGAAGGTGGTGGAGAATGGACATTTTCAGCTGCACTTTTCTCTCCACATGAATGAAAAGCTGACTATATCACTTAGTGACGGAGTTCTTTACAACAGATCACAAACTGTTTAATCACTGATCAAAATGCAGGAATGTGGTAGTAAGGAGTAAAAGTCTGGGGCTCTTTCGAGAAAGAGGAATGAGGTGATCTCACCTTAACTCTTATTTTACTGTTTTTCTACTCTTTTACAAGCATACTCCCCAATTCATATACTCATCTAGCTTCATCTAGTTACAATCTCTTACCATACACCATTACCTGAAAACGATTTTTCCAGAAGACAAACGTGAGGGCGAACAAAACGCCGCTCAATAGAAGTAAAAAGATGTTCATGGCTCCTCTAAGAGTCTCTTCTCTCTTCTCAGGAATAGAGCGCTCAGCTGGTGATGGGAAGCCGGGGCTCCTAGCCCCTATTCGGGAACCTTCGGGCCAGGAGGCTAGGCGTCCTCCGCTGCCTGGTGCAACTGAGACGCTCTCTGGCGTTCCTGCTGTATATACCGGAGAGGGCGTAGTACCGCACAAAGGGGCACGCACGCACGCAGCGGTGCTGCGCCACAATCTGATGACGTGAAATCCCCCTAACTAGGTGGCAGTTAGCAACGGCTCACATGAATAGAGTCAGGTCCTTATAGAGGAGAGTAAAAGACAATGAGGGAGTTTGGTATTTCTGGGAAGCTGAAACATGGTAAATGTACAGACTCCAAATGGATAGGTTAGAGTATTTAAAAAGTGTGTGTGTGTGTGTGTGTGTGTGTGTGTGTGTGTGTGTGTGTGTGTGTGTTTTGGCTGCAACCACACCATTTTTCATTTCACAAAGTTTCAGAAACAAGATAGTGTAAAAAGTAATCACTCACAAATTCTCTTTGCCAGAAACGATCTCCTCCACACTCCATTGCTATTTTAGGATTTACTATGATCCTAGTTGCACTGTAGTAATTTACATTTGTTTCCTTTTCCTGTTTAAAAGTAATTTGGGTGACTTTTTTCATATAATCCTCACAACAAATTTGTACTAAAGGTATTTTTAAGAAATTTATTTTAAAGATATGGGATATAATTAAGGATTAGGTACACAGTAAAGTTTGGGCCTGACTTTGATCTCCACTTCGCCTGGTTTGCTAAAGGTATTTTTAATATTGTGCCTACTTTTGGAAACGTGGAAACAGATTCAGGTGTTAAACTCATTTGAAACTAGTAGCAAAGCGGGACTTGCCGTTTGAGCCCTGAGATGAACTCCCTCATTCCTTCAACTCCACCCCCATTCTTACAACCCCACCTCCACTCTGATTTGTGAGCATAGAGTATTTAATATTTTCCAATCAAGAAATTGAACAGTGTGTTTGGATTTGTATTAATGGGAAGTAACAGATACAGGAATCATTGCAGTGGACAAGTTAGTAATGCTCAAGAATTCAGTTAAATGTAGAAGAGGAACTGAACCAAAGACCCAGTACTAAGAACAAGCCAAGATAATCTAAAGATGAGTGTTCAACTGCAATCCACTAACTCTGCTTGGAGAACAACTCTCATCTTCATATAGATAGGAAGGAGGGGAATTTTTAAAATTGACATCAGCTTTTATCTCTTGATGAAGAATATGAAGGGTGGGGTCACTGGGTCTGTGGACAGTGTGTGCTGAACTTCCAAAGAAAAGGCCAAACTGCTGGGAATTACATTTTAAAATTTTTTTACATTGTGCCATTCATAATTATGAGTACATAGCTTAAAGTTTTATTCATTCAACAAATACTTATTAAACACCCTTGTACTGTGTTGTATTTTGGGAATCTGATTATGAGCAAAAATAAAGTCTCTTTCTACCTAGAATGCTCACCCTTCTGTGGGAGATAGACATTAATCAAATACTCACAGAAATGAATATAAGTGTGCTGAGATAAATGATACCAAGAAGTACATGGTATCGTGGGAGCTCATAATAGGATATGGGATATAAAGGAGATAAAACTCCTGGCTTTATGGCTTATCTCAATTTTGGTAGATGGGAGATAGCCACACATTTGGTCTTGGACATGTTGGGTTTGAGGTGACTTTGAGATATGAAAGAATTTCTCTCTGGGTGATAAGTGAAAACATGAATTTGTGAATCATCTGCATATAAATGACAATTGAAGCTCTATATATGAAAGAAATCCCCTCAGTCAGTGTAGGAAGTAGAAACAGAAGAGAACTTAGAATAGACCCTTGCAGTATTTCAGTATTTAACGGCTGAGTAATAATACTCCTATTGGTATGTTATTGTGGTTGTTTTGACATCTACATTTTTTGTTTCATTGAATAAAATTGAGTGAAGCCCAGTAAACTTGTCTTTAGCAATAAGATTTTAACTTTTGATCTTACTAGTATCCAAGGGAAAACTTCAGAGATTTTAAAAAATATTCTCAAGCACAATGGAGTACTGTTTTTAACTATTAAAAATATTTTTATTGTGGTAAAATACACATAGCAAAATTTGTATTAATTTTAAATGTACAGTTTTGTGGCTGTAAGTACATTCACATGGTTATGCAACCATTACAGCTATTCACCTCCAGAACTTTTTCAATAAAAAAGTTTTCAACTGAAACTGTTTTGACAATAATTTCCCATTCTCCCCTCTTCTTAGTTTTGGAGCGCCACCATTCTACTTTCTGTCTCTATTTGACTACATTAGGTACCTCACAGAAGTGGAGGTGCATAATATTTGTCTTGCTCTGAATTGTTTATTACTCTTAGCATAATATATGTAAGGTACATCCATGTTGTAGCATGTGTCAGAATTTTTCCTTTTTAAGGTCAAATAGTATTCCACTACATGTATATATCATGTTTTGTTTATCTATTCATCTATAGATAAACACTTGGATGGACACTTGTGTTGCTTCCACATTTTAGCTATAGTGAATAACGCTGCTTTGAACATGGGTGCACAAACCTCTCTTCAAGACCCTGGTTTCAATTCTTTTGGGTATATATCCAGAAGTGGAATTGCTGGATAATGATTCAGAATAGAAAGTCTATTTTTAATTTGTTGAGAAACTTCATACTATATTCCATAGCAGCTGCACCATTTTTATTACCAGAAACAGTGCATAAGCTTTCCAGGTGCTCTACATCCTCCTCAATGCTTGTTATGTTCTATTTCCTGTGTTTATATAGTAGCCATTCTAATGGTTATGAAAGGGTGTCTCCTTATGGCTTTGACTTTGTATTTCCTTCATGACTAGCGATGTTGAGTGTCTTAATATGCTTATGGGTCATTATGTTTTTTGAGTTGGGGTCTCACTCTGTCGCCCAGACTGGAGTGCAGTGGCCGCTCCCGGCCACCGCAGCCTTGACCTGCTGGGCTCCAGCGATCCTTCTGCCTCAGCCTTCCAGGTAACTGGAACTACAGGCGTGCACTACCACGCCCGGCTGATTTTTTGATTTATTGTAGAGATGAGGTCTCTCCAAGTTGCCCAGGCAGGTCTCAAACCCACGGGCTCAGGCAATCCACTCACCTCAGCCTCCCAAAGGCGCGGGATTACAGGCTGAGCCACCGAGCCCGGCTTATGGGTCATTTTTATATCTTCTTTGGAGATATCTCTATTCAAATCCTTTGTTCATTTTTTATTGTTTTTTTTGGTCATTGTTGAGTTGAAGTTCTTCACATACTCTAGATGTCTATCTCTTATTAGATATATGATTTTCTCCCTCTCCATGGGTTGCTTTTTCACTCTCTTGATGGTGCAAAACATTTTTAATTTTGAAGAAGTCCAATTTGTTTTTCTTTTGTTATTTTCACTTTGGGTGTCATATCTAAGAACTTACTGCCACATGCAATATCATTTCGATTTCCCCAATGTTACTTCTAAGAGTTGTATTGTTTTACTTCTTAAATTTAGGTGTTTAACCACCTTTGAGTTAATTTTTGCACGTAGTGTAAGGAGTCCAACTTCATTCTTTAGCACACGGACATCGAATTTTCTCAGCACTATTTGTTGAAAAAACTATCATGCCCTCAAATGGTCTTGGTATCCTTGCTGAAAATCCATATAATGAAGGATTTATTTCTGGGCTCTCTAGTCTGTTCCATTGACCCATATGTCTGTGTTTATGTGAGTACCACATTGTTTTGATTACTATAGCTTTGTAGTAATTTTTTTTGTTTATTTTTATTGTTATTATTTTTAGTCAAGGTCTCACTCTGTCACCCAGGCTGGAATGCCGTGGCTCAATCACGGCTCACTGCAGCCTCGACCTCTTGGGCTCAGGCAATGCTCCTGCCTCAGCCTCCCAGAGTGTTGGGATTATAGGCGTGAGCCACTGCTCCTGGCTTGTAGTAAGTTTTGAAATCATGAAATGTTAGTCCTCCAGCTTTTGTTCTTATTTCTCAAGATAGTTTTGGGTACTTGGTGTTTTTTGAGATTCTGAATGAGTGTTAGAATGGATTTCTCTATTTCTCAAAGAATGTCTTTGGAATTTTGATAGGGTTTGCATTGACTTTGTAGATCATTTTGGGTAGTATTGACATATTATTGTCTTACAATCTAAAAATTTGATATGTCTTTTCATTTATTTGTATCTTTAAATTCTTAAGCACCATCTTGTAGTTTTTAGCATACAAACAAGTTTTTTCCTTTTTTGGTTATGTTTATTTCTAAGTATTTTATTATTTTTGATATTATTGTAAATAGACTTGTTTCTGAGTTTTCTTTTCAGATTTCATTGTTAGTTTACAGAAATGCAAGTTATTTTTGAGTGTGAATTTTGCATTCTGCAACTTTGCTGGATCATTTATTAGTTTTCTAATAGGGTGTGTGTGTGTGTGTGTGTGTGTGTGTGTGTGTGTGTGTGTGTGTGTAATACTTAGGATTTACTAGATATAAAATCATGTCCTTCTACACAGAAGTAATTTTACTTCCTTTCTTATTTGGAGACCTTTTCTTTCTTTTTTTTTGAGACCTTTTATTTCTTTTTTTTTTTTTTTGCCTTATTGCTCTGGCTGGGGCTTTTAGCACCATGTTAAATAGAAGTGTCAAATGGGCATCTTTGCCTTGTTTCACATCTTAGAAGAAAAGTATTCAGCCTTTTGCCATGGAGTATTCTGTAAGCTGCGGGTTTTTCACATATGGATATATATTTATTATGTGGATGTGTGTTTCTTTAATTTCTAGTTTGTTGAATATTTTAAAAATGAAGGCTGTTGAATTTTGTCAAATGCTTTTTCTGCACCAGTTGAGTTGATCATGTGCTTTTTTTCTTTTCCTTTTATTTATTTATTTATATATATATTTTTTGAGTTGGAGTCTCACTCTGTTGCCCAGACTGGAGTGCAGTGACTACTCCCGGCCACCGCAGCCTCGATCTGCTGGGCTCCAGCGATCTTTCCGCCTCAGCATCCGAGTAGCTGGAATTACAGGCATGCGCTACCATACCTGGCTGATTTTTTGATTTATTGTAGAGATGAGGTCTCGCTGCCCAAGCGGGTCTCGAACCCGCGGGCTCAGGCAATCCACTCACCTCAGCCTTCCAAAGGCGCAGGATTACAGGCTGAGCCACCGAGCCCGGCTTCTTTTCCTTTTATTAATGTGAAGTATTACGCTGATTTATTTTTATACATCAAACTATCCTTTCATTCCAACAGTATATCCTCTTTGGTCATGGATATGCTTAGTCATGGATTTGCATGTTAATATGTTGTTGAATTCAGTTTGCTAGCATCATATATATATATATGTATATATATACACACATATACACATACACACATACATAAAGAGTGGCAAAAACATATACACATTTTAAAAGATGTTATCTATGTTTTACTTTTTTGAAGTTGAATTGAATTACAGTAGCAATGTGTAATATGGCGTTCACTCAAAAGATGGTGTTAATCAAATGAACGACTGTCAAAGAAAATGGTGAAGGCACGGTTGTCATTTGAGAAGTGCAAGTCCATTTTGAAATGGTATTCGAAATTTGAAAATGTTGTGGAAGTCCAATGACAATGGGGGCATGATTATGCCATAGGACCTCCAACATACCTAACAATTTCATATATTCGTGATGAGTTTGAGACGCACGGTACTGTGTGTGATATGCACAAGGGAAGATCCAGGAGGCATCGCACAGCAAATCTTGCAGTAGGTTGCCATAATCAGAAGTGTCTGAGTGCTGATGTTAACCACTTTGAGCACCTTTACAAGAGGTGTAATTGCAGAAGTGAAACATGACTTGTATTTGCCTTTTGTGATTGGTATATACTGAGTATTACAATTCTAACAGTTTTTTTCTAGATATGTGCACACATGTTTTTGGCACCTTTTGTATATATACTATTTTTAGAGTAGCTATAGATTCTCAGGAAAATTGAGCAGCAGGTACAGATATTTCCCATATGCCTCCTGCGCCCCACATGCATAGTTTCCCCCCATTATCAATACCCAACCACCAGAGTGGTACATTTGTATCTCTTTGTTGGTCTTAATTTGTTTATATATCTTTTTTAAAAATTTCCTTTCATTATTGGTCTATGTTTTCCTTTAGCTTTCTGAGTACATTTAAGACAGTTTTTTAAAAAAACTGTTTAGTAAACTCAATACATGTGTCTATTCAGGGATGGTTTCTGTAGATTTAGCCATGTTTCCCTGCATGTCTTTATATCCTTTGTTAAAAACTGGGCATTTGAAAAACAGACATCTTTTCCAGTCTTTTCAGACTCATGTGGAAGATCTTCATTGATTAGGGGGACTCTGAGCATTGACATCAATTCAGAATGAAGGCTAAGATCTCAGTCTTTTCTGGACATGTGCCCTGTCTAGGCCTCTGTGTGTATTTTTGTTTTAAACTTTCTTCTTCAATTTCCTCTGGCTGCTTTTATATATATTTCCCAAAGTGTTTCACACTAGCTCCTTAGGAGTTTTAGATGTTCTATTGTATTCTACACGTAATCTTTTGCCACCAGGCATCTATAGTTCTGCAGTCTCCCTGCAGTTTTCATTTGCTGTGGTACCTACCATTGCCTTTCATAGCTTCCAGACTAAGATCCAAAGTATGCTACTGTTCCTCATCTGAGCTCCAAGTCAGGCAAGACAGAAACCAGTCACTCAGACAGCCCACAGATGAGTCACAACTTTTCAAATAATTCCCATTCTGCTTCTTTTGCCCAATAGTAGGAACTGAAAATTGGGCTGCTTCCTCTGTTATAACCTCACCCCACCAGGGAGTGGGTAGGGAAAAGGTGAGTAAAAATAGCACAAAATTTCTTATTGTTTTTATTGTGACTTTTTCTTTGATTGGGAGGCTGCTTGGCGGCTATAGATCTTTGACCGGTTTATAGAGCTTCTGTAAATTTATTTTTCTTAGTCTTTGATTGTTTATTAGATATTTCCATGGGATTATGAGGGCCTGGCACTTTCTAGTCAACCATCTTGTTGTCATCACCCACTAACCATTGGTTTTTAAAAGCATAACAACTGGTGAAAATAGTTGAAAGTATAGAATCTTCCAACCTTTCATATACTAAAAAAATAATAATAAATGTATGTCACTTGTATCATTAACTTTTAATTTTGTTACCTTCTGTTAAATAAATGCCATATTTTTATTTCTATATTTTTAAACCATTTTTATCAATAATTTGAAAACTTCCTGCTTTGTTGCCGTACTTCAAGGAATAATACATATTTTTTAAAGGGTGTGGTCTTGGATTTTCCATTGTTTCAACTTACTGTTTAACCAGCTGTTGTTACTCTTTTGTATGTATGTGTCAACCTGGGGTTTTCTACCTCTATGTCATCTCTCAAATTTATAGAGGAAGTATAGCTAGCTTTTATTGTAATATATCTATTACATTCTAGTTATATAACTATAGCTGTATATGTTATAACTATGTATATAACGATATATATCCCTAGTTATGTATGGCTAACTCTTGCCCACTTTTTCTCTTCTTTTTCTTTTTTTCTCTTTTGGTAAGTGGTAAAGTGTAATTGATCAACAATAGTTTTACCAGTATGTGAACACTCTAGAAATATTTCTTCCAGATAAAAAGTCAAAGATTTTTAAATGAAAAATAAATTACTGGTTTCATTAATATGCTAAATTCAATACAGCATATACATTGTTTTATTTCATATACCTACAAAATTAATTATATTTCAAAAATAACATTGAAAGTTTCACATTATCGTATATTATATATCATTTATATATGTCTGGACACATACATACTGTATAAAGATATATTAAGGTTAGAAATAAAGAAGACTTATGAATGTTTCATTGGAAATTGTTATATGTATAGTGTACAAAAAATAAAATCAGAATTTTGGGTTTTTTTTAGTCGGTCTTATTTTGTACACAAAAATTGGTTACTTTTTACTCTATTTCTAGAATACACTTGAATCATATTTTACAAATTTTCTTATTTTTGGGAAAATAATTTCTAATAATATTTGTTGTTCATTGTGATTTTGAAATAGTGGCTGTGAATATTTAAAGATTGATGCATATTTCTTATAAGTAGGAATGGGCTTATTCATTTGTAAACCGATGTTTCAACTCTCTCTGCTGTATTATTATGAGCCATAAATTTATTCCATTTAATGGGTATTTTTCTATATGTCTTTATTACTTTTTTCCTTTGTTAAGGATTTTATTTATTGTCAAAGCACAAAAGAGAAATCCAGTTTTTCCACCAAAATTTTTGATTTGTGCAACAAAATCATGTTCTGACAAATTTGTTATCTTGAAAACAACTGTGATATAAAGGAAAATTTGCATCTGGCTGGTAGTGCATTTTCCCATTTATATATGCAGGGAAAGTATTACCTTGTGGCAATCAATGGAGGTTGGCACTGTCATAAAAACAGACACACAGAACAATAAAACAAAATTGAGAGACCAAAAATAAATTCATGCATATACAGTCAACTAATCTTTGACAAGGATAACAGGAATACAGAGTAAGGAAATGATTGTCTCTTCAATAAATATTGTTGGTAAAACTGGATAGTCACATACAAAAGTGAAAACTAGACCTTTGTCTTATGCCATATATAAAAATTAACTTAAAATAGATTTATTAAAGATCTAAACCCACAAAACTCCTAGAAGAAATCACAGAGAAAAAGCTCCTTGATATTGGTCTTGGAAATTATTATTTAAGTATGACACCAAAAACACAGGCAACGAAAGCAAAAACAAAACAAAAATAAAAACAAACAAGTGGAGATACATCAAACTAAAAAAGCTTCTACATAGCAAAGGAAATAATCAACAAAATGGAAAGGCAACCTACAGAATGAGAGAAAATGTTTACAAACCATATTCTATCTGCTAGGAGGTTGATATCCACAATATCTAAGGAACACATATAACTAAATGGCAAATAAGAAAAAAAATCACCTGATTAAAATATTGGTAAAGGACCCAAATAAGCGTGTTTCCAAAGAAGACATACAAATGTCACTAATCATCAGGAAAGTGCAAATCAAAACCATAATGAGACATCACCTCACGCCTGTTAGGATGACTTTCATCAAAATAACCAGAGATAACAAATGTTGACAAGGGTGTCAAGAATAGGAAATTCTGTATGCAGTTGGTGTGAATGTAAATTGGTACAGCTGTTATGTCAGAACTACCATATGATCCAGCAATCTCACTTCTGGGTACATGTCCAATCAGTATCTCAAAGAATTATCTGCATCCCCACATTCATTGCAGCATTATTTACAATAGCCTAGACAAGGGAGCAACATTAATTGTCCATTTATGGATGAATGGAACAAGAAAATATGATATATGAGTATGTATACATACGATGGAATATTCAACCATAAAAAGAAAATTCCTGCTATCTGTGACAAAATGGATATTTACTGACCTTATTTCTAAGCTTCCATCTGTAGCAATATAGATATTTACATAGCTTATTTCATTTTGCATAATGCACAATCTGGAAAGTATTTCTCTCAGGGGTTGAGAGAAATAAAGAGATGTTGGTCAAAAGACACAAATTTTCAGTTATAAGATGAATAAATTCTGGGAATCTAATGCACAGCATCATGATTATAGTAATAATCCTGTAGCATTTACTTGAAGTTACTATGAGAACAGCACTTATGTCTCCTTACCACACACACATGCTCATACACACAAATGGCAACTATGTGTGGTCAAAAATTGTGTTAGTTAATTTGAATGTGGTGATTATTACTCAATGTATACGCATTTTAAATCATTTTGTACACCTTAAACACATTCAATATTTGTCAGTCATACTTCAATTAAACTAGAAAAAAACACTCTGGGTTAAAAAATTTTATGGAGACTCAGAAGTTAAAAAGAAAAACTAGAGAAAAACGATATTGAATTTGAAAACACCAGATACCTCAATCATTTGCATCTAATTATCAAATATTTGTGGGCAACTTGATGAATGTTTTCAAGCCAGTGTTTGGATATATGTAATTTTTACATTATGGTTGAGTTCTTTTTACAGTGATTTTTGTTAATGGGAGTCAGATATATTTATTTTGTTACATAGTTTATTTATAAAAATAGTGTGCTATCTTTAGTAATCTGGATAGCTATTTCATGCCCTAACAATTGTTTATCATTTCTGTGTTGTTCAAAGCATCTTCATTTACATGATTTCATTTAATCCTTCCAACAACCCTGTGTGGTTGGTAGGACAGGTTTAGTCCCCATTTTGCATCCAAGGAACCTGGTTTAATTGCTTTGATTAAAGTCTCAGAATCAGTGGGAACCTGGTCTTCTGATTTCAGTCCCTCTCATCATACTGCCTTCATTTGTTTATTCTCAGAGGAGAATCACTACTTATTCTAATGTTTAGGTTTTTTTTTTTCTGTATTGAGAAGGTGAATAAATGGAGACACCTCGGCAGCATTTTACAAACATATGAAATATTTTAATGTGTTCATAAATAGTTACTAAAGTAATTTCTAGCTTCATAGTGATTGCTGGTGTGATTGTTTTTCTTCTTTTGTACTTTTCAGTTTTTCATGTACTCTAGAGGTAGCAATCTTGGTTGGTTGTTTTATTGGCTACTCATATGTTAACTCTTTGAGAGGACCCCAATCACAGTCTCTTTAGCAGTTGTTACCCTAATTCCTTCCATTTCATTTAGGTTTAGATTCTGCTGTAGTAGAGATTCAAAATAGCAATAATTTAAACACAAACAAAATAGTTGATTAGGGGACAGCTAGTTCAGCACAGGGAGGGAAAATTCATAAATCTTTTGGGGATCCGGACTTGCTATCCTCTGTTTCTTTACCTTCCTCAACATATATCTTCCATCTCATGGCATGAGATGGTTGCTGAACTGCTCTTATCAAACTGGTAGAAAAGGTGAAAACGGACACGCATTTTCTCTTTTAAGGACATTTCCTAAAAGTTGCATATGATGTCGCTTTCATTTTACTGGCCAGAATGTAGTTACACAGCCAACCTTACTGCAAAGGAGGCTAAGAAATATCATATGTTTTTCTGGGTGACTAGTATGCCCAACTAAAATTTATGGTTATGCTACTAGGAAGGAGAGGAAGAGGAGTTATTGCAAGGATATGTATCAGTCTCTATAACACCTTCTATAAGAAGGGATTTAGATTTAGTCTTAGGGTACCAACTCATCCTTGTGCCCATAAACGACGATTAGCTTGTTCATTTGTGAGGACAGCTTGTTCATTTGTGAGGACTTCTGTTGATGTTTGAAGATTAGAAAACAAGAGGAAGAGGCTGACTGTGGTGGCTCTCACCTGTAATCCCAGTACTTTGGGAGGCTGAGGTAGGAGGATTGCTTGAGCACAGGAGTTTGAGACCAACCTAGGCACATAATGAGACATTGTTTCTACTAAAAATGCAAAAATTAGCCTGGCATGGTCACATGCACTTGTAGTCCCGGTTACTCAGGAGACTGAAGTGGGAGGATCACTGGAGTCCAGGAAGTTGAGGCTGCAGTGAGCCATGATCGTGTCACTGTACTACAGCCTGAGTGACAGAGTGAGAACCTGTTTCAAAAAAAGAAAAAAAGAAGAAAAAAAGAAGAAAAAAAGAAAGAAATAAAAGGAGGACGAGGATAGTAATTTGTGTAATCTGATTTGTTCAGAATACCACCTACTTTTTCTGCAAACTTGCCTTATTTGAAATTTTCTTCTTTTTAAAAAGATTTTTGTAGTTTAAATATGTGAGGTACAATTCAGGGTTAGGTATACAAATGTTTATTATGCAGGTACCCTTGTTGATGAGGTGTACTCCCACTCCTTTGGCAGTTTACCACTACTGCCAATCCCTTTCTTATAGTATTATGATAGTTGTTCAAGGTCCACTTATGAGTGAGAACATGTGATACTAGGTTCTTTGTTTCTGCGATAGATCACTCAGTATTATAGACTCTAAGTCCATCCAAGTTGCCGCGAAGTTCATTTTCTAAAATGGTTCTTCACTTGCTATTGTTATTCTCCCAGAACAAGGCTAGACTTGATCATGCCTACTCAAGGCCGTATGCAATGAGATGTGTTGCATTAACCTTTAATGTTTAGATATTTTTTATTGCATAATTTTATGACATATTAACTTAGAATATAAGTTCATATTTTTTCTATTAACTTGCATAATTGTATGATTGATATAAAATAGTATGTAAGTTCATCCTATGAGATTAAATTCAGACACAAGCAACTGATTTAAACTGAAGTAAAAATGAAGTAAGAAACTTACAAGTTGAAAATTTTCTTTTTGACCTCATATTCTCCAGTCACACATTTCATCAATAGAGGGCATCATAGGGTTATTTCATTTTTAGTTGCTCTATACTTTTCAATTACAGCTTTTTACATTTGGAATTGCACTGTATTATCCAGGATCAAATAAATAAGTGGTATGTTATGTATGTGTAATATGACATAGATCATTGATCCATATGACACCATAATCCTCAAGTAACTACATATAAAGTACCAAAGTATTTTGCTGAGGACATGCTACTTAAAACTAATCATATGTGAATTAAAATTACTGGACCATATTACTTTTCTTTGTTTTAAAAGTAAAGGGATAAAGAATATATTTATTATGATCTATTCTAACCTAAGACTATTTTTTTGCTCCTTTACCCCATCTCACCCCTGACGTTGTAATATAAAGTACCATATAACCAAAATAAAAGATTTTATAATTTGAGTGATGATGCTTATTACAATTGGTGTTTTATTTTAAGTGACATTGTTTCACTTTGAATGACTTTTAGAGCTTGATTTAAATGATCCTTAAAAAGCTGTAATATGTTCTGGAAAGTATTAAGGGACTTGGAAGACAAATTGCTTTGAGCTTTTTTTTTTTTTTACTGATAATGAACATGTCCATCTCAAATTGAGACTTCAAAAATTTATTATGTCCATCACTGAAACTTTGAAATACTAACTTGAATATATTCCCAAAATATAAGTTTTTGGACTTTTAGTAACTTTTAATAATGGAACATATCAAATTTTGATAATTGTTCTTAATATCAATGGGAAATTTAAGTACAATCCGTGGTTTTTCTAATACCAGCTATACTTGTTTTGTCTAAAAAGATTGTTTTCAATTTTTTAAATGTTTAATTTTTTATTTTTATGAATACATAATAGTTGTACAAATTTATATGTTTTATATATATATATATTTATTTTATTATTATTTTTTTTCATTTTAGAGACGAAGTCTTGCAAGGTTTCCCAGATTGGTCTCAAATTCCTGGGCTCAGGCAATTCTCTTGCCTCTGCCTCCCAAAGTACTGGTATTACAGGCATGAGCCACCATGCCTTGTTAATAATATTGTGATACATAAATACAACACCTAATGGTCAAATCAGGGTATTTAGGATATCCATCACCTCAAACATTTATCATTTCTTTGTGTTGGGAACATTTCAACTCCACTATTCTAGTTATTTTCAAATGTACAATAAATTGTTGTTAACTATAGTCTCCCTATTGAACTACCAAACACTAGATCTTATTCCTCCTACCTAACTGCATTTTTGTACCCATTTACTTGTTATTTTTTATCTCCACCTCCCTACCACTCTTTCTAGCCTTCTACTCTCTGTCTCCATGAAATCAATTTTCTTTTTTAGCTCCCATCTATAAGTGAGAACATGCAATATTTGTTTTCCTGTACGTGACTTACTTTACTTAGCCTAATATCTTCCGGTTCCACCAATGTTGCTGCAAATGATAGGATTCTATTCTTTTTTATGGCCAAATAGTATTCCATTGTGTACACATACCATATTACTCTTCTGTTGACAGACTCTTAGGTTAATTCCATATCTTTGCTATTGTGAATAGTGCTGCAATAAACATGGAAGTGCAGATATCACTTTGATATACTAATTTCCTTTCTTTTGGATATATACACTGCAGTAGGATTGCTGGATAATATGGCAATTCTATTTTTAGTTTTTTGAGGAACCACCACACTCTTCTTCATAGTAGTTGTAGCAATTAACATTTTACGAGTGCTCCCTTTTCTCCACATACTTGTAAGCATTAATTATTGCCTTTTTGATAAAAGATTTGATAAAAGCCATTTTAACTGAGGTGAAATATTATCTTATTGTGGGTTTAATTTTCATTTATTTGATGATTAGTGAGGATGAGCATTTTTTCATGTATCTGTTGGCTGCTCTTATGTCTTCTTTTGAGAGATGTTTATTCAGATCTTTTGCCCATTTTAAAATAGAGCGTTTGCCATTTTGTTATTGAGTTTGTGCTCCTTACATATTCTAGTTATTAATACTTTGTCAGATGGGTAGTTTGCAAATATTTTCTCTCATTTTGCAAGTTGTCTCTTCACTTGTTGATTGTTTTCTTTGCTTTGATGTGATCTTAGTTTTAAAAATAGGGGTTTTTTTCAGGTGGGTTGTGTGTGTGTGTGTGTGTGTGTGTGTACCCTAAAATATCTTTATAGAGCAAAATATAAGATAAATCTGAACACGAAGAAACTTTCTAAACAACTCCAAAAAAGGTCTTGGGAGATTATTAATTACTTTACATCTATTCAATAAATATTTACCGAATACCTGTTCTGTGTCAGACACTGTTCTAGATGGTAGGGATACAATAGAAAAAAAAAAAAGGCAGAAATTATTTTGACAGCTTATATTCTATTGGACACCTATGTAAAAATTTCAAGATTGATATTATGTTTTGCAAAATATTTTCAAGGAATATGTAATTACCCAATAACTTAAAAACCAGATTTTGGTAAAAGAGGAAATATTCCCTAATGTTTGCTTGAACCTAACAAAACTTTGATATAAAATCTTGCCAAATATAGCAGAGAGGATTTAAAGACTGATTCATTTAAAATGAAAAACATCACTAGGCAAATGAAATATGGATAAAATTAAAATGGATATAATCTCACCAAATATAATTTATTTCACAAATGCCAGCTTTCGGAAATCTCTTACTGTTTCATATCCCTAAGTCAAAAGAAAACTAAGTTATAAGTTTATCCCAATAGATGTCCAGAGAAGTGTTTACTAAATTTCAACACCCATTTTTAGTTAACAAAACAAAGTATTGATTTTTTAAAAGTCTGGGTATGAAAGAATAGTCCTTAATATTATTATATTCAAATAAAAACAATAACCATGATTATCCACAACAGTGAAACAATAGAAATTTTATAATTAAAATCAAGAGCAGGGAAAGCATGCTACATCAGTACAATTGTTTAATACTCATATAGAAATTCAAGTGTGTGTAATAAGAAATACTTACATAGAAAATCTAAAAGATTCTACATAAAACATTTTAGAATTAATGGGAACGTTTAGTAAAGTGTCTGGATACAAAATAAGTGGGCTGACTAAGAAGGTTTCTTATATACTGATTACAGTTAATTAAAAAATTTAGTAGAAAAAAGACCTATTTGCAATGGCAACATAATATACAGAATACTCAGAAACAAACAATAAAAAAGCTATTTGAACAAAATTACAAAACTTTGCTGGGAGAGATACAAGATTTACGTAAATGTAGAAGAATAACATGTTCCTGGATAGGAAGACTAAATACTATAAACATGCCAAGTTTTTCAAAACTCAGATGTAAGTTTACTGTAATTCATATTGAAATCCCAACAGGAGTTTTGAAACTTGAGAAAATACTTTTAACATTCATCTGGAAGTTTTTAAACATGAGACAGCCAAGAAGTTTTTAAAAGAGAAAAATAAAGATAATACTTGCTTATATAAAAAGGTATCAAACAAACATTGTCCAAACCAATGTGGTGTTGGAACAGAAACATGGAAAGAGACTGGAAGACCCAGAACAAAAACGAATATTCCAATAGAGAATTGAGAAAGACATGAAAAACAGTTGACAAAGACGCTATAATAATATCCAACTTAATGAGTAATCAAAAATGAAAATTAAAGTGATATATATATATATATATACATAGTATTTATATAGATATCTATTTGACAAAGATTTTTAAAATAATACACCACAGTGATGGTGAGTAGGGATACTCATTCTGCTCATAGGAATGCCAATTAGTCGAAATGGTCTGAAAAGCAATTTAGCAAAATATACATTAAAAGCTTTAAAATATTTACAGCTTAGCAATTCCATACCAGGAATCTATCCTAAAAAACTATTCAGGGATGGAGCTAAAGATGAACATCAGAAATGGCCATTTCTTAGTTATTCAAGCAGTGAAAAATTGGCAAGTATTAAAATGGCTAGATAGCAATGCTCAAGAAGTATCATCTAACTGTTAAATAACATATTTTAGAGATCATTTCACAACCTGAGCAAATACTTGATATATGATGTTATGTGAAGAGATTTGTAACAGAGAAACTAGAAGAAATGCATTGCAAAGTTAACAATGGTAAGCTCCAAATGATGGAAAAATGAGAGAATTTATGCTCTGTCTACTAATCTGGACCCTAAGAATACATCATCCACTGTAACAGATGTTAGAATTTTGTCAAATTTGTTTGACGCTTTGTAAAATAACAAAACAGAGACACAAAGTCAGCATTTTATGCTTAATTTACCCCAATATGCCCTTCCCTTTCTAGTGATAACCACCTTCAAGTTAATTTGTTTCCTTTGTGTCCTCATCTTATGGTTTTGATAAATGTTTTTATAAATCGTTTGCAGTATATTATTGTGTTGTATCATTTAAAAATGTACTTACATTTTGTCATTCATGTTCTTTTGAGATGTAGCCATATTAACCTTGTTCATTTGTATTACTGATGAATAAAGTAGAATTCCATTGTGTGAATAAGCCATAGATTATTATCACCTATATTATGAACACTACAGTTGTTTCCAGATTTATATTAGACTGTTGCAACAAATATGCATGTACTTATCTCCTTGGGGCATAGACTAAGAAGTGGAATTGTTGGGTTGTTGGATGTGCATATTTTCAGCTCTGAAAGATATTTGCTGAATTGCTTTTCAAATTGTTTTGCCAACTGCATCCCAAGCCACAACATTTGAGAGAACCTGTTTCTCCACATCTTTACCTATATTTATGTTATTAGAGTTAAATTTTTGGCAATCTGTTGGGTAGAAAAGATATCTTACTTCAATGTGTATTTTTGTAACTATTAGTGAGTTTGAATATCTTTTCATATGTTTATTAACCATTCACTTTCCTTCTTTGTGAATTGCTGCTTCATATCCTTTGCCTAACTTTTAATTAGGTTTTTTAAAAAACAAATATGTGAGTTTTTATGTATTTCTTATTCCCAATTTTGTTTTGGTTTATATATGTTGAAATGTCTATCCCCAGTAGAATCTTCTAATTTAAGCTTATCGTTTGTCATATGGAAAAATTTAAATTATTGCAGACTCAAATTTTGATCTTTTACTTTATTACTTTGTTTGAGCCCCTGTCTGAGAAATCCATTGACATGCCCAAGTCATTAAGATAGTCTCCTATGTCTTTGTATAAAAGTTTTATTTGTTCACATTTAGGTTTTTAAATACACCTGGAATTGATTTTTGTTATTGTGCTATTGTAGAAATCCAATTTTATTTTTTCATATATATATGTAGTAGAGACCCATATATATATGTATATATCCAACCCCATTTAATGAAAAACTTGTACTCTCTTCACTAATTTTATTATTTTTCTTGTTCTGTCTTCACTAATTTTAACATCATCTCTGATATATCCTATATTTTCACACATGCACACTCTATTTCTAGGCTTCATTCAGTTTCTTTAGTCTAACCACTCCATTTTGTCAATATCATACTTTTAAAAATTGCTAATGCTGTATAGTAAGTTTTTATATGTATTATTTTGTGATTATTCAATCACAAAATATATAATGAAAATATATAACCATTTTTTAATGATTTCTTCTTTGAGTCATCAATTAAGAAAAGTTAGGTTTATTTGCTTTTTTATTTTTACAAATTTCTTTTTAGTAGTATACTATGCTTTCATTATGGTTTTCTATTTTTTATGTACTCTATAATTATTCTGTATATTTATGGTCTTTTTCATATTGTTTTGTTACTGCATTTTATTCAGAGAGATTATCTGAATGAAAGCTCTTCTTTAGTGTATTAAATTTTCTTTGTGGTCTTGCAATTGTTTAAATAAACTTTTTTTTTTTTTTTTTTGAGTTGGAGTCTCACTCTGTCACCCAGACGGGAGTGCAGTGGCCGCTCCTGGCCACCACAGCCTCCACTTCCTGGGCTCCGGCGATCCTTCCGCCTCAGCCTTCCAAGTAGCTGGAACTACAGGCGCGCACTACCACGCCCTGCTAATTTTTGATTTATTGTAGAGATGAGGTCTTGCCAAGTTGCCCAGGTGGATCTTGAACCCAGGGGCTCAGGCAATCCACTCACCTCAGCCTCCCAAAGTGCGGGATTACAGGCTGAGCCACCGAGCCCAGCAATAAACCTTTTTTTTTTTTTTTTTTTTTAGAATAGGTACACATTTACAGAAAAATTACAAGGATAGTACAGAAAATTCTCATATACCCTACACTCAGTGTCTCCTATTATGAGTATCTTACTTTAGCATGGTAAATATGTCATAATAAGTGTATTCATGGAAGACGATTTTAGCACATTGCTTTCAAGTAAATTAAAAATACATTTAACTATATTATGTGGCTTAATCTATCAATTTTAAATTTTGAAATACACAATATTTTATGAGTAGTTGAGAATCCAGTTACTATATTCACTGGGTTCAGTGTCTTTGTTAATCCATTACATAAAAATGGTAAATTATATTATCTTCTGTATACTTATTTCATATTTATACTTTTATTTATTTGTTTTTAATTTTTTAATTAATTCATTTATTTTTTGCCCCACTCTCCCAGCTGACACCACTTTAGATTTTTTTTTTTGAATCGGAGTCTCACTGTGTCATCCAGGCTGGAGTGCAGTGGCACACTCACGGGCACCACAGCCTCGACCTGGTGGGCTCAGGTGATCCTTCAGCTTCAGCCTTCCAAGTAGCTGGAACTACAGGCATGTGCTATCATGCCTGGCTTATTTTTTGATTTGTGGTAGAGACGAGGTCTCACCAAGTTGCCCAGGCTGGTCTTGAACCCCTGAGCTCAGGCAATTCTCTCGCCTCGGCCTCCCCAAGTGCTGGGATTACAAACTTGAGCCACCACGCCCGGCCACTTATTTTATATTTTTAAAAACTTACTTGAAAGTAGTGTGCTAAAACTCCCTCCTATGGCTATGGGTTTATTGTGTTTTCTTCTAATTCTATCAATTTTATCTTTATATATCTGGAGCAATACTGATAGGTACATACTAACTTGAGATTGCTATACATTCCTGATTATTTGATTATTTAAAAATATATGTTTTATCCCCCCTTTAAGTTGGGTTTCCTAGAAGCAGAACCTGAGTTGAAAATTTTTGTTTAAGTAAATTTTAAAAGTGAGACCTATCACAATAATGGGATTGAGTGCAAAAGGATAGGGCAGGGGACAATAGATAAGGGAGAATATGGTTTCAGAGATTGGTTCAGCTCTGGAACATGCAATATACCCACAGAGTTGGTTCTACCTTGTAGCAAGGGCGTTGATTTTTTTGTGCTCCTGTGTCAATTATTGGCTGTGATCTTCCACTAAGGGGAATTGATGTATATAATCTTCTGGGCTCAAGGTTCAGAAGAAAGCAATTCTTTGAGAAGGGAGCAGCTGTGAACTATTAGCAGATAATACTCACTCACGGCAGCTGAAGAATGGCTGCACCAGTCCAGCAAGGGGAATCTGATTTGGGCATCTATAGTATCCACTATAACCCCAATAATATTCATTATTTTAAAGTCTATTTTTATATTAATACTACTTCACCAGCTCTATATTAGTATTTTTTGAAATATCTTTAAGTACCTCGATTTTAACCTTTCTGTGTCATCATTTTTTAAAGCAGCATAGAGCTCCATTTTGATTTCCTAATCTGCAATCTGTCTTAACAGGCAAGTTAGTCTGTTTACATTAATCATGAGTAGCAACATATTTTGACTTATTTTTACAATAACACTTTGAGTTTACTGTGCTTTTCAAACATTTTATTCATTGAGTGCTTACTCATAAAATTAAAACACGAAAACCTGACCTAAAGTCTAAAATTATTATCGCTATCCTCCTGAAGGATACTGATCTCATCTTGTGGCCTGATCTTTTAGTTCCACTGTTGTTTACTTTTGTAAAGATTTTTAAATTAAAATTTTATTCATAAAATTGTAGATTCACATGCAGTTGTAAGAAATAACACAGAGGCTAAGTGCACTTTTTAGACTCTGTTTCCCTATATCCTGTGTCAATATTATAAAAATATTGACATTGATACAATCAAGATACAAAGCATTTCTATCGCCACAAAGATCTCTCTGCTACCCCTTTATAAGCCACCCCAAAGCCTCCCTTCTCTAATCCCTGGAAACCTCTAATCTGTTCTCCATTTTTATAGTTTTGTTATTTCAAAAATGTTACATAAAATAAATTTACAGTATATAACCTTATGGAATTCACTTTTTTTTCGCTCAGCAGAATTCTCTGGAAATTTATCCAGGTTGGTGCAGGCATCAACAGATAATTGCTTTTCATTCATTAGTAGTATTCCATGGTATGAATGTATCAAGGCTCAAATTTTATACATTTCAATACATTTTGTATTCCCTTGAAACTTCCTCTTTGACCTATGAACTACTGATGCCTGCACTAACCTGGATAAATCTCCAGAGAATTATGCTGGGTGAAAAAAGTCAATTACACAAAGTTCTATACTGTATGATTCCTTTGATGTAACTTTCTTGAAATAACAGAACTAAAAATGTACAATAGATTAGAGATTGACAGGGAACTCACCAACATATTATGTCTTGGTTCCAAAGATCTATAGTCGGCCTGATTTCTTCTCCACTTGCCAGAGTCTTTTCATGTTTTCTTTATATATAATACACAACATTTTCAGTTTTCCTTAGCCTGAGGAATAGGGAAAATATACCTTCTCCATCTCCCTGGAAATGGAAGTCCCACCTTGTTTTTAAACTCCCTTAAAGTATTTTACAAGCAATGCTTAATAAGCTTTACTCAAAGACACTAATTTGCTCACCACTGGCTTTTGCATTTCCACTACTTCAAGTTTGAGCCTCCTTCTTATTGTAGTGTAAACTTTAGCCATGCTTTCAGTGAACATTTGTGAGTAATAAACTTCCTCAGTGTTTGTCTGGAAATGTCTTTTGCTACATTCACTCATGCTTACTTATCTAGACATAAAATCCTAGGTGGGCAGTTATTTTTCCCTAGCTATTAGATGATAGATGTCCAGTGTCTTCTATCTCGCATTATTGTTGATATGGAATCTGTCAGTATGATTACCATTTCATTTGTGGTAACATATATTTTCTCAGGTTATTTTTAATAGTTTTGCATTTGATATTCTACAGTTTTTCTAAATTTTTTTCATTTATCAAATTGATTTGATTATCTCAATTGAATCTTCACTTTTTAAATCTGAGGACGCTTGTCTTCCTAAATTCTGGAAAATTATTTTTGATTTTCACTATTACTTCTTTATATTTTTTATTCTCTGCTTTTGGAATGATTGTTAGACATGTGTTACACCTTGTGATTCACATTTTTATGTATTTTAATCTCTTCTGAATATTTTCTAGCCCAATTTTGCATTAATTGAGTTTTGAATGTCAGTTGCTCTATGTTTATTTCTAGAAGTTATATTTCTTGTAATTATTTTATTTTTTCCTATAGCTTCTACTCTTGAATGCCTTTAATCAGTTTAAACATATTTAATTTTAGTTTTTGTAGTATTGTTCTTTTATTGCAGGAGTACTGCTTATGGCATCTGCAGAACCTCTTTTATTATTATTATTATTTAATCTATTTTATTTTAAATATGTGGGGTACAATTCAGGATTAGGTATATATGTGGATATTGTATAGGTAAAGTTTGGGACTCCCTTTGGTCCTCACTTTGCCTGGTTTGAGACCAGGTATCCTTGCCCTTTTTGATCCTGTGTCCCTCACCTTCACTGTGGCAGTATCACACTACTGCCAATCTGTTTCTTATAGTATTATGGTAAATGTTCAGGGTCGGTTTATGAGTGAGAACATGTGGTGCTCTGTTTTTTGTGTCTGTGATAGATCATTGAGTTTTATAGACTCCAAGTCCATGCAAGTTGCTGCGAAGTCTATACATTTTTTCTTCTTTATGGCTGTGTAATATTCCATTGTGTATATGTACCAAATTTTTTTGTCCAGTCCAGTTTTGATGGACAGCATGGCTGGTTCCATGTTTTTGCTACTGTGAATAGTGTACTGCAATAAATATGCATGTGTAGGTATCTTTTTTGTAGAATGATTTGTGTTCCTCCAGGTATATTCCCAGGAGAGGGATTGCTGGGTCATATAGAAAGTCAATTTCTAGTTCTTTTAGAAATCGCCACACTGTTTTTCATAGTGGTTGATCTAGTTTGCATTTCCACCAGCAATGTAGAAGCATTTCGTTTTCTCCTCATCCTTTCCAGCATCTGTTGTTGTTTGTTTTATTATTTTTATTTTTGTTTTTGTTTTTTTGGTTTTTTTTTTTGAGTTGGAGTCTCACTCTGTCGCCCAGACTGGAGTGCAGTGGCCGCTCCCAGCCACCGCAACCTCAACCTGCTGGGCTCCGGCGATCCTTCCGCCTCAGCCTTCCAAGTAGCTGGAACTACAGGCGCGCGCTACCACGCCCAGCTAATTTTTTGATTTATTGTAGAGATGAGGTCTCGCTGCCCAGGCGGGTCTCGAGCCCGCGGGTTCAGGCAATCCACTCACCTCAGCCTCCCAAAGGCGTGGGATTACAGGCTGAGCCACCGACCCGGGCTCTGTTTGTTTTATTAATGATGGTCATTCTTACCGGGGTTAGGTGATATCTCAATGTGGTTTTGATTTGCATTTCTCTGGTGATTTGTGAGGCTGAGCACTTCTTCATGTGTCTGTTGGCTGCTTATATGTCTTTTGAGAAGTGTCTGTTCATGCCTTTTGCCCACTTTTTTTCCCCCAAGGTGTGTAGTTTTATTTATGTGTTGACTTCAACCTCTTTGCTCTGATGAGATTATTTTATATAGATTTATAAAGTTTTTTTTTTGAAAAACACGTCAGGGTTAGATACACAAATGAACAAATGTTCATTATGCAGGTACCCTTGTTAATGAGGTGTGCCCCACTCCCCTGGCAGTTTCCTACTACTGCCAATTTCCTCCCTCCCCGGCAGTTTTCCATTACTGCCAATCCCTTTCTTTAAAAAAAAAAAATATTTTAAAGACGTGGGGTACAATTCACGGTTAGGTATACAAATGTTCACTATGCAGGTACCCTTGTTGATGAGGTGTATCCAACTCCCCCAGCAGATTCCCACTACTGCCAATCCTTTTCTTATAGTATTAGGAAAATTGTTCAGTGTCTGCTTATAAGTGAGAACATATGATGCTCATTTTTTTGTTTCTGTGATAGATTACTCAGTATTATAGACTTAAGTCCATCCAAGTTGCTGTGAAGTTTATAATTTTGTCCTTCTTTATGGCTGCATGATAGTCCATCATGTATATGTACCACATTTTTTAAAAATCCAATCCTCTTTCGATGGGCATCACGATTGGTTCCATGCTCTTGTTATTGTAAATAATGCTGCAATAAACATGCATGTGCAGGTATCTTTTTCACAGAGTGATCTGAGTTCCTTTGGGTGCATTCCCAGTAGGGGGATTTTGTGGTCATATGGAAGATCGATTTTTAGATCTTTTAGAATTGCCACACTTTTTTTCCCACAGAGGTTGTACTAGTTTACACTTGCACCAACAGTGTAGAAGTGTTCCCTTTTCCCCACATCCTTTCCAGCATCTGTTGTTTTTTGAGTTATTGATGGTGGCCACCATGACTGGAGTTAGGTGGCATCTCAGTATGGTTTTAATTTGCATTTCTTTGATGACTAGTGAGGTTGAGCCTTTTTTCACGTATCTGTTGGCTTCTCATATATCTTCTGAGACATGTCTATTCACATCTTTTGCCCACTTTGTAATGGGACTGTTTGTTTTTTCTCTTTTCAGCACCTTTGAGTTCCTTGTAGATCCTAGATATTAGACCTTTGTCAGATATACAGTTGGCAAATATTTTTTCCCAGTCTGTGGGCTGTCTCCCCACTCTCTCATTGGTTTCTTTGGTTCTGCAGAAGCTTGTCAGTTTGATGAGATCCCACTTGTCTATCTTAATTCTTATGGTCTGGATACTTGGGGTTTTGATCAGGAATTGGTTGCCAGTTCTGATTTCCATAAGGGTGTCTCCTGTATTTTCTAAGGTCCTTTTAGTTTTATCCATTTGGAGTTGACTTTTGTGTATGGGGATAGGTAGTGGTCTTGTTTTAATCTTCTGCATGTGGTCAGCCTGTTTTCCCAGCACCATTTATTGAATAGGTTCTCCTCTTCCCAGTGGTTGATGGTGGAGGCTTTGTCAAATATGAGTTGGTTGAGAAATTGAGTTTTTTGCTTCCAGACTTCCATTGCCTGTTCTTATACCAATACTGGGCTTTGTTGATTATTGTAGCTTTAAAATAAAGTTTAAAGTCTGGGAGCGTGATACCTCCCGCTTTGTTTTTCTCACTGAGGATTGCTTTGGCTATTCGTGGTCTTTTTTGTTTTCATATGAATTTCTGTATTGTCATTTCTGAGAAGAACAATGTTGGCAACTTAGAGGGCACTGTATTGAATCTGTAGATTGCCTTTGGTAGGATGGGCATCTTAACAATGTTGATTCTTCCTGTCCGTGAGCATGGAATATTTTTTCATTTATTTATGTCATCTTTTATTTCTTTGAGCAGTGTTTTGCAATTTTTATTGTAAACCTTTTTCACTTCTCTGGTTAGTAAGATGCCGAGGTGTTTCACTTTTTGTGTGGCTATTGTGAATGGGATTGTGCTTTTTATCTGGTTCTCTGCCTGCTTGTTGTTGGTGTATAAAATGTAGCTGCCTTTTGCATATTTATTTCGTACCCCAAGATTTTTCCAAAGTCCTTTATCAGTGAAAGCAAGTTTTTGACAGATTCTCTTGAGTTATAGGATCATATCGTCAGCAAAGAGGGATAGCTTAACTTCCTCTTTTCCTATTTGGATACCACTGATTTCCTTCTCTTGTCTAATTGCTCTAGTTAAGATTTCCAACACAATGTTGCACAAGAGGGGTGAGAATGGGCAGCCTTGTGTTGTTCCGGTTTTCAGGGGAAATATTTCCAGTTTCTGTCCATTTAGCAATATGCTGGCTCTGGGTTTATTGTAGTTGGTGCTTAATATTTTGAGGTATGTTCCTTCTATGCCTTGGTATTTAAAGGTTTTTATCAAGAAGAGATGCTGGGCTTTATCAAAAGCTTTTTCCGAGTCTAATGATATAATCATGTCATTCTTGTTTTTACATCTGTTGGTGTATTTAATTACACTTATGGTCTTGCAGATGTTGAACCAGCCCTGCATCCTGGAGATGAAGCCTACTTGGTTATGGTGGATGATTTTTAGATGTGTTTTTGGATCCGATTTGCTCGACCACGAATAGGCAAAACAATCCTCAGTAAGAAAAACAAAGTGGGAGGTATCACGCTCCCGGACTTTAAACTTGATTTTAAAGCTACAATAATCAATAAAGCCTGGTATTGGTATAATCTTGTTGAGGATTTTAGCATCTACATTCATCGGGGATATTGACCTGTAGTTCTCTTTTTTTGTCGAGTCTTTACTGCTTTCATAGCCCCCCAGAGGTTTGGGTAAGATGTTTCTTTGTTTCCATTTATTTCCAGGAATATTTTAATTACTGTTTTGATTTCTGTGCTGACCCAGTGGTCATTCAGCATCGTGCTTTTTAGTGTCCATGTCTTTTTGGCTTTTGGGGGAATTTTGTTGGTATTATTTATTTTTATTCCATCGTGTTCTGAGAAGGTGCATGGCAGTATTTCGATCTTATAAAATTTGTTTATGGTTGATTTATTGCTGAGGATGTGATCAATTTTGGAGTACATACCATGTGATGATGAGTAGAATGGTTATTCTATGGTTGTTGGGTGGAGTGCTCTGTAGATATCTATTACGTCCCTTTGGTCAAGTGTCAAGCTGAGTTGATTTTTTGCTTCGATGATCTGTCTAGGGTTGTTAGCAGGGTATTTAAGCCCCAAGCTATAATAGTGTTAGAGTCAATATCTTTTTTTAGTTTACTTAGTAGTTGCTTTATACATGCTCATTCTCTTTTGTTTGGTGCATATATGCTTAGGATGGATATTTCTTGTTGGTGGATTGAAACTTTTATCATTATGTAGTGTCCTTTCATATCTTTTTAAATTTTTGAAAGCTTAAAGGTTGTATTGTCTGATATTAAGATTATGACTCTTGCTTTCTTTTGTGATCCATTTGCCTGGAAATTCATTTTCCATCCTTTAATTTGAGTCTGTGTGTGTCCCTTGTGGTGAGGTGCATTTCCTGGATGCAGTAAATTATTGGGTCATGGTTTCTTATCCAGTTTGTCATTCTGTGTCTTTTCAGGGGTGTATTTTGTCCATTCACATTCAGCCTGACTATTGAAATATGATTGTTTATCCCCATCATGAGGTTCTTATAAAGTTTTATCTTTGTTTTCCTTCAAATTTTGGATTGATGTATGTGTGTGTTTTCAAGTTTGCAGTCGTGATATATTCTCTGTTGATTCTGCGTTTCCTATTCTCTTGGGAAGTGCATGGCTATTCTTTCTTTCTTTCTTTCTTTCTTTCTTTCTTTCTTTCTTTCTTTCTTTCTTCTTTGTGTAATACCTTTTTAAGAGTCTCCTGTAGAGCTGGTCTGGAAGCTGCATAATCTCTTAGGGATTTGATGTCTGGGAAGGAGTTTAATTCTCTGTTGCTAATAAAGTTGAGCTTGGCTGGGTAGGAAATTCTGGTTGAATTGTTTATCTTTGAGGACTTTGAATATTTGATAGGAAATTCTGGTTGAATTGTTTATCTTTGAGGACTTTGAATATTTGACTCCAGTTCCTTCTAGCTTGTAGTTTTTCTGCTGAGAGGTCTGCTGCTATTCTGATTGCTTTTCCCCAGTTGGTCGTCTGACCTTTCTCTCTTGCTATCTTTAGGATTTTTTCTTTTGTACCTACCTTGTGTATTGAACTACTATGTGTCTAGGGGTTGGTCTTCTCCCTTGATGTCTTGTAGGGATTCTCTGTAGCTCTTGTGTTTGAATGATCACATATCTGGTGAGATGGGGAAATTTTTCTTGGGTAACCTCCTAATACTTGCTCCAAAGTATTCTTCATTTCCTTTTGTTCTTTTAGTTTACCAATCGGGCATAGGTTTGGCCTCTTGAGATAATCACACATCTCTTAGAGACTTTGTTCTTTCTTTCTGAGTTTCCTTTCTTTCTTTCTTTTTTTTTTTTGAGTTGGACTCTCACTCTGTCACCCAGGCTGGAGTGCAGTGGCACACTACTGGCCACTGCAGCCTCAACCTACTGGGTTTAGGTGATCCTTCCATCTCAGTCTTCCATGTAACCTGAACTACAGGCATGCTCTACCATACCCAGCTAATTTTTTTATTGACTGTAGAGTCAAGTTTGCCCATGCTGTTCTCAAACCTGTGGGCTCAGGCAGTCCTCTTGCCTTGGCCTCCCAAATTGCTGGGATTATAGGCTTGAGCCACTGTGCCCGCCCCTCTTTCTATGTTTTTTACAGATTGGGTTAATTCCATATTTTGATATTCAAGTTATGAGATACCTTCTTCTGTTTGATTAATTCTGCTTTCCATGCTTGTCATCTTGTTATTTATTTCCTGGATGAAATTTTTTTTATGACCAAAATCCCTTATAAGTTCTTCCAGTGTTGCATCTTGCCTTTCTTGAGTCCTGTTCACTCTTTCCATCCATTCTTTAATCCCTGTTGTATTCTAGGGTCAGTTCTTGGTGATTTTCATTACTTGGGCTCTGAGGTCTGATTTTTCAGGTGTTTTCTCATTTTACACTAAAAATTACCTGTGATCTGTTGATATTTTCCTCATTTGTGACAGATCTCTTTCCTTTCTCTTTTGTCCTATTATTCAGTGGCAGCAGGAGGGGCTTTCACTTCTGATGTTTGCTCAATCCTCTATTATTTCTTTATCAGGGTTCTAAATTTGTTCTATTTTGTAACAGGACTGAGGTTGGTAAGCTTTCCTGTCTCTTGTTGTTTTGAGAATCAAATAAGGTAGAGGATGGGGAGCTAGGATTCATAAACTGCTTGCAGATCACAATATCTACTGATTATGATGTGGGTTTCCTGAGATCCAGTCCCCCCCACCACTCTTTATGACATTATAATGAGTACATGTCTGTATCCTCTGAGTCCAAGATACAGTAACAGTAATGAATAGAACAGAGAATAGGAGAATCAAATAAGACAGACAAAAAGTAAAAAATAGAAAATAAAAAACACAGAAAAACAAAAGCA
Organism: Carlito syrichta; assembly: GCF_000164805.1. NCBI lineage: Eukaryota > Metazoa > Chordata > Mammalia > Primates > Tarsiidae > Carlito > Carlito syrichta. The sequence goes on from NW_007246018.1 coordinate 309,994, forward strand.
GCAACCAATGAAAAAACAAACAATTTAACATGCATGCACACACATATACAAACTCAAACCAGAACAAACTGGAAAAACCAAAGCAAAACAAACAAAAATCAGGAAGATAACACACACACACACAGACACACACACACACACACACACACACATACAGACACACCACAACACAAAACAAAAAAAGAAATGAGAAAAAAAGGAATTCAAATGGAATTTTCACACATACATTCACACACATTCAACCAAAAAAAGAACAAAACAAAACAAAACAAAAAAAGAATGATGAACATGTAATCATTCACTTCCACACATAAACACAAAACAAAACGAAACAAAAAAGCAGAAAAAAGAAAGAAAAAAGGAAGAAAAAAAGAAAAAGGAAAAAAAGTGGGAGAAATCCAGGTCAAACTCTCACATAAATATTTGTGCACTAAGAAAAAATAAAAAACAAGAAAACAAGCAAATAAAGCCATAAAACAAAAAGCAGCCTGCCCTTTTGTGGCAGGTTCTATAATTGTTCCTCTCAGCTGCTTATAGGTAAGCCCCTCTGCCATCTCCTGCAGAGCTGTGGCCTCATTCACAATCTCCTTATTGTCTGCCCCAGTGAAGGAGAAGGAGGTTGTGGGGGTGGGTGGCACTTCAGTCTTCCACTGGCACTCTCCTGTTTTCTGGGGGATACTCTCTGGTGGAGAGGTGCAGGATTGTCTCTTCCCCAGGTGCTGGTGTGGGGTGTGCCAGCCAGGTTTATTCTGGAAGTAGAGTGTTCCTATCCAGCTGATGTCCAGGCTCTTCCTGGGTTCATCCCACTCAGTCCTGCTGCAGCCATTTGGATCTGACATTCAGAGAATTGCTGGGGAGGATGGGGTTCAGTCAGCCCCAGACTCACCAGTGACCTCTTCTGGGGTCTTCCTCAACCTTTTCTGATACCTTTTGTCCTGTGACTGAATCAGGTTAGGGAGTGGGCTGCCTGAGACTCATCATTCATTCTGTCCCTCCAGAGTTTGTGCTTTCAGAATATTCCCTTTGGGTCATGTTCAACCCCTAAGTAGTTAATACACCAGTCACAGAGATTGAGTCTGTTGTTCTGTGGTGATCAAGCCAAAGCACTTTCCTGCCCCATTCTCAAGATGGTGGCAGGGTGCCTGTTTTGTCTTCTTCTGTGGGGCTCTGCCTCTGGCTCCCTCACTGTGATCCCTCTGCACATCTTGCTGCCAGTGTCCAGCCAGGCACTGCAGTGATGAGGTAGAGCCTGGAGCTGGCAGTCACTCTCGACAGCTTCTTCTTGGGAAGGGCTTTGCTGGTTTTGAAAAAATGGCACTTGGCTTCTGCACCCTGGGAAATGCTAGAGTACAACCATTTCTCCAGGAGATCCCTGGTCACTTGCTCCTGAGTCCCCACTCTGTCTGCCACTCACACACCCACTTACTCACAGACATGTACACAAAATTTTTCACACGCTCACCCACACTGAAACTCACAGAGTCCAGCTGGCTCCACCACCATCTTTCTAGAAGTCACCAAGAATCTCTTAACTTTAAATTACATATGTGTGACATATGTTTACGGTATGAGTATATGCCTACACTCATTCATGCTCATTGTTGAGGCAGTTGTGTGTGTGTGTCTGTGTGTGTGTGTGTGTGTGTGTGTGTGTGTGTGTGTGTGTGTACATCCCTGGCAAGTTGGCTTCTGAAAATGTCCATAGAAAGTAAATTTTGCATTTGTGGATCCCAGAGTCACCAGGGAGTTTACATATCAGGGAATAGGTTTCTGTGTTAACTTTATCTTGCATTCCTGTATCATATGTGTAGTATAAATTCACATTCTATAGGGACAATTTGTCATGAGCTTAGGGCTTTCATTTTAAATGATATACTTTTTTGCCTGTTTTTCACCCAGAAAATAGGGCAGAGACATAATTTTCTGGAAACTTATTTGGGCCATTGGGCAGAGTTATTCTTTCCCTAGTTTTCTATTCCCAAAGTGCAGCTTATGGTTTTGGCTCTATACCAGGCTCTCAATTATAGCTGTCTCACACAGGTACAAAGTCATGATTTCTTTCCCTTGACAGCTGCAGGTTAGGTTGTTATTATAATTATTAAAATAGTTATATTGTACTCAGCATTTCTATGTCCTTAGAGCAGAGTTTGATGTTAGGACAGTTTGTCATGCTAATGGAACTAATGTATAATCTCCTTTTATTATTTAAATGGTCATTGTTCTCAGATATTTCAGATAACAGCGATTCCATGCAACATTCTGAAAGTGTGTCTGATAGGTTTTTCTACCTGCTTTAATGATCATTATACTTGAAGATATATTAATTTTACCATTTTCACAAAAGGGAGCTCTTTATGATTGAGTCTCAAACATATAAATATATTGGTGCATAATCAACTACAGAATGTTATAGATGAACTTTCTAGCTTTTAGGAAATTAATGTTCTTGCTAGAACAGGGCAGGTTTGACTATACTTTTTATATTTTTCTATGATGGACAAATATAACACATCTGTATCTTTGTTTGCCTAAAATAACCAATGGTGTGGTTTGTATCATTTTCCAAGTTTATATAATTTATTTTCTCTGTGTAGATCTAATTTAGATAAAATTATATCTGGTAAATTCTGAAGTTGTTCACTTCCATTTAGTGGCCTGGAGATCTAAAATTATTGGAGTGGCACATCACTAAAAAATTAGGTAAATCCCAGAAATGAGCAAATATAATGAGAATCCGGGCAGAATGACCTGGGCAGGTCATAGGCAGAAGAGAAAAAAAAACACCTATTACAGATAGAATTAGCTCATTAAAATATTAGGAATTCTGGCTGAGGTGGAACAGAAGCTTCTCCAAGAAATCTTCAATTAGGTATTAGGATGAAGTTCAGTGTCCCCTGTTTCTTTTCTCTTGAAAGCACAGTCTCTATAAAATGCTATACCATGCCTTAAACACACAAGTTTTACAGATTTGGCTAGTTCAACATGTTTGCATGAAAACCTGCTCTGGACAGGAGAGGTTAAATTGGACCCAAATAAACATCGGGTAAAAGCTTTGACCCGAGCCACATAATAAATTTGAAAGGAACTGCTGTCCCCTATTCTCCATGCTAATTTTAGCCTTGTAACCATTGAAAGAGAGACTGAATGCGAAAAAGTGGTTTTAAATATTGGTATTTTTGACTTAGGAGAAAAATGATTTCAACTAAATTGTAGTCATTTCAATTGAAAAAATATTCCTGCTTACGATTGTTACTGAATTGTATATATTTTAAGATGCCAGTTCTTACATTTTGCTTTATTTGTTCGGCTTTAGGAAATGACTGTGGCTGACTGAAAACAGAGAAACAAAAATTGCACCATAAAATGAGCTAGATTTTTCCATTCCCATTACATCTTGTTTATTTCTTGGTCTCTTTCAATTCTAAAGCTGATAATGGTAACTATTATTCTGTACTCTATTTTAAGGTCAGTCTATAGTACATTGAACTTGGAATCCTGCTGTTATTATAGTTCCTTGAATTTTACTCTAAATTATATTGTTATTGTTCAGAATGATATATATTAAAATTATACTCCGAAAAGAGTAGTCAAGCTTGAACAACACCAACAACAAAAATTGCTAAGAAGATCTAGTGAAATTTAATGCTGGACAAAAATCTAGAAAACTCCAAAATAGTAACAAAACAATTGTTTTAATGGTTTATTTGCTTACATTCATGCTATCTTTTTGAGTAAGTTTTTCCAAATGTAAGTCTTAGATATTTATGTATCAAATTTTAATTTTTTAAAAGTTGACTATGTGCATGTGTCTGTGTGTATTAATACTAAATAAATTAACAAATACTGTATTCCCTTTTCCTCAGAAGCTAGTTGCAGCTACCTGATAGTCAAATTCTAAAAATCCTAAAGCCCCTCATGGATTTTTCAGCCTATCCATGACTCTGCTATATTTCTCTAGTTATCAGGGAGGCAGAGTAATATTGTGGAAAAAAACATAATTTTTTTTGTAGTCAGAAAACAAGTGTTCAAAACCTCCTTGTTTCAACCTTTTTGACCTCAGACCAGTTATTTAATATCACCAGAACTCAGCTTCCTCATCCATAAAGTGTAAGAATTAACATCTGCCTCCTACATTCTCTAGTTGTAAGTTTGGCTATTTTTCCAAACAGGTCACTTGTTTGCTTCATTGTATGATTTGAGGATTCAGTGATGATCATCCTTCAAATATTTCTTCCATGGCTATTACTGTAGCGCTTAAAATTTCCATATTATATTTACATATGAGTTATTGAAAGTTTATTTTAAGATGTATATTTTCTGAATAGGGTAAAACTTTTGAAGCCATTATCAGATAATAAAATTAAATTGATTGAAATTTTTTTGTCCCCTAAGTCCTTGCTATCCAAAGTACTGTCCCCAAATTAGCAGGCATGAACATCATTAGGAAACTTGCTAAAAATGCAGAATTGCAAGCTCCAACAAAGCCCTATTGAATGAGAATATGCATTTTAACAAGATGCCAAGTGAGTCATAGCACATTAAAGTTTGAGAAGCACTTATCTAAATGACTCCTGAAAAAAACAAAAGCGGGATACTTTCTGACATGGGGAAAGTATTTCAAGTCTGGGCAGGAGAGAAGAAAATTACTATAGAAAAAGACCTTACACATTGAGATGACAAAAGAAAGACAAAGCCACCAAGGAGAGAAGACAGAAGAGGGTTCCAGAAGGAATGTGAAGCCTACTTCACAATCTCTAAGAAAATATACATTTCATGACAAAAGAGAATTGGCAATCTGATGACACACACACACACACACACACACACACACACACACACACACACAGCAGGCTGACTAGCTTCAATGCTATGGGGACCATTTAAAATTTTTATTTAAGTCTTTATCAGTTCAAAAGAACAAGCTCTTCTAGGCTAGTAAAACTTTCTAGAGGCCCTGGAACTATGTGCGAATTTACATGTTGGTTTGCGTTCATCTTACAAAGCATAAAACATTTTGTTACTTCTAGTACATAAATCTAAGATATATTCTACTCTAAAAGCCTTATTACTGAAAACTGATTAGCATTGAGACTTACTTATTAAAAAGGTACTCAACTTTATCCAATCAATGAGACATTTGCTTTTGTGTAAATGAAAAACTTTTTGAACTTTTAAAAAAATCATTCTATTAAGTTTATAGCAGGACCTTTCTTTTTTCTTTCTGAATTTTAGTCCATGATGTGAATTAGTTCACTAGATGAGAACAAGTTAAAAATAATCAATCTGGAAGTGACCTTTGGAAGGTCTATTTGAAAAACTGCCAAGAATCTTTCTGCTCCATTGTTGCTTTCTAAGTGATTCACAGCATGACATCATCAGCATTGCCTCTGGAGAAGGCATATCGTCTCCATCTCCTTTACTTATTTTTAAATGGAGTAGAAGTCAGAGTACGAAGTAAATCTGAGTGAATGTCAAAAAATGGTATAGATTCTTTATTAATGAAAATAGTATATATTGAAGCTAACATGAGTTCATATATGTAGATATCATATCTATATCTATATTTATGGAAAGCATAAATTGCTAGTGTATACTTTAATAAGTTTATAGTTTCAGAAGTGCTATCTTGATAGCAGTACATTCACAGGCAATTTTAGTGTTTGTAGATTGAAACTTGCTTCACTTTTTTTCAACAAATATATCCTGTATCACTCACTGTGTCTGAAGAACTGAGCTAAGCAATATGGTGGGTACAAATTGTCTAAAAAACCCATTATGTGATTATGGTCTAATATGGGTGATATATTGTATTCTAACAGAAAGCATAAGTGTTATAAAATAAATGTTTCAAGAGTTCTCAAAGAGGGAGAAAACAATTCTAGCTTGGAAAAAGTCCAAGAGCACAATGCAAAAAGTGGCCTTGGAATGAAAACTTCGAAATAAGGATTGTAATTGTCAGACACATGGGGAGAAGGCAGAGAGAACAGAACAGTAGATACAAAGAAATAGGAAAGGCAGATGATGTTAACAGAATAACTATAGTTCTGTTTATGTGTGAGGTAGAAGAGTGAGATAAGGCTGGAAAGATGCATTGAGACAGTAGTTTTTCAATCCATTCTACATATTACAATCTTTTGGGGAGCTTTTATTGATATCGGATTCCTGGGCTCCTTCTCCAGAATTTTTTGTTTGGCAGGTCTGGAATGGGGATCCCAGACATTTTTCCCAGGTGATCTGAGGCCCAGTGCTTCGAATTCACTGAGTTAGGTTCATATTGCAAAGATAGACACTAAAGTAATTTAAGAAAGATTACTCTGACTTTAATAATCAGAAAGAATTGGACAGTGGACATGGTATAGGTAGGGACATTAAAATTGTCCAACTTTCAGACAATAGCCCATCATTGTGGGTAGCAACAATAGAAATGCAAAGAAAAGCTAAGGTGTGAGACATTGCTCAGAAGAATGATAGGATGTAGTAAATGATTGGAAGTAAGAGAAGTCTGGGAAGAAGGCTAGATTAATGATAATAATGAAATTCAAGTTTAGGCAACTGAATGAACAGGGATACCATTAATCTACCTTACAATATAGAAATTAAGTTAAGCTCTTCTGTGTGTCTTTATGAAGAGAAAACCTAATATAAGCCTTTCCTGACACCTCTGACTTTAGGTTAAATTTCTGTACTATACAGTTTCATAGCACCATGTATATTTTCTTGTAGTCAATCTTAGAGTGTAATTTTATATTAATTGGTGTGACAATTTTATTAATATCTATGTGTCCTACTAACCACAAAGTCCATGAAGACAAGGACCCACAATGCCTGGCACATGATAGACACTCATACTTTTGTTGATTCAAATTTTCCACCTGACTGTTTGAGTACACAAATAAATGAACTTTTTAATAATTCATTAGGTATATGTTACTGGTACAAACACTCATATAAGAAACATTCAATGTAGCTGTAAATATTTTTATTTTGTGTACTTCAAAATATATACTGGTAACAACTTGCATTTTCTCTCTACTTAGTGAGACAAAAAGTTGAGTAAACTAGTTTTGATGAAACACTTTCTAAGTGCTTACTAGAACAGGACAAATTCAAAACATTTCAAAAGTTCCACATCTGCTCATTATGAGAAATCGTGTGCCCATGTAGCCATAAGTTCACTTTATAATTCAAGATCATAGTGTATGATTTTGTGTGAATTTTGCAAATGAGAGGTTGCATTTGTATTAAAAATTGCATAATGAACCTGTTCTTCATTAAATGATAAGGATGTGGGTTTGTACATTACTGTGCCTTGAATGATTTAAAATAAAAATAACTGGACTTCCAGCAAGATGGCGATAGGGCAACTCGGTCTGTGAGACTCTCCACCGAGGAGATCACAAAGAGACTGGTTCTCTCCCTGGAGGTCACGGATCCCATCATCAGCTCTTCACTCGGAGCTCAGCCATAGACCTCTCTGAGGCATCACCGCGGTCTTGGCAGCTACTGTGGCTGCCGCTGCTGTTGCTGCTGCCACAGCTGGCAGCCATTCCACATTGCACTGCCAGTGCCTGAGGCGAGTTGCCGCCGCCACTGCTGCCACCGCCACTGCCACCGCCACCTCCGAGGCAGCCATTACACATCACTCCACCTGAGCCTGAGGCCAGCTGCTACTGCTGCTGCTGCCAGTGCCGAAACACCCATTCCACATCGGACTGTCAGTGCCTGAGGTGAACCACAGCCGCCACCGCCAAGGCAGCCATTACACATTGCAGGGCCCGTGCCTGAGGCAATCCACGCCAAGGCAGCCATTACACATTGCACGGTCCGTGCCTGAAGCAATCCACGACTTCAGACCTTGAAGCCCCTGCAAGCAAGATCTGCTGAGGTCTACTACCACTGGACGTCCTGCCAGGCTGTGGGTCTCCTGCGGTGTGCCTCCAGGCAACATCTCCCTCCCCTTAGGGGCGGGCGAGCAGCTGTGATAAAGACCAACTGTAGCAAGGGATAACACCCCCTGCTGGCGATTCAAGGAAGCAACACCGAAAGGGGAAAAATGGAAGCCTGACAGACACAGGTCAGATCTGAGTAGTGATTGGGGCAGTGGGGAACTGAGTGATGATCTGAACTGCCCTTCACAGCTGGCCAGGGGCAACCTTGAACAAACTTACTAGCTTGAAAAGACAGCTAGAAATCAGACCTGAAAGAACATTTGACTTAAACGAAAAGTCTGAGAGTGTGCTTTATTGGTTCTGTTAGTCTACTGACTAGATTCTATTCCTTCTGTTTTGTTCCCTCCCTTTTTTACTCCTTCTTTTCCCTTTTATTTTCTTCTCTCTGTAAACCATATCTTTGTATAGAGGAATAGCACACCAATAAGGAGGTTGGTAAACTTGTATGTTAGCAACATTGTATGTTTTAGTTTTTTTTGTATCAGAGTTGCTTAGTTTATAGCCATGGTCTATTGTTTTTATATGTTTCAATTTTTGTCTCTCTCTCCATTCGTTGGTACACTCGTCTGTTTTCACCCTTACCCTTCTCTCTCTCCACCCCCCCTTTCCCCACCACTGTCTGCTCCATTCTCTTGCCTCTGTTATTTTCAGGAAGTAAACCTACAACCCCACTGCATGGACAGATTCCAAGGCAGTGGGAAGTGGGTTTCAGATTATTCATACACCTGTCGGTGAATACCAGGACCTGCAGATAGATTTTGAATCACAGCTCCCCACTTAAGGAAATCTCAAAACTCCAAAAAGGACCACCCCCAACCTACAGTGCAACTCCAGAATTGAACAAAGTAAGAGGACATACATAAACAAGAATAGGAGATTAAACAAACAGAAGTAAAAACAACTCCTCCACACGTGAATAACAGAACTAAAGAAGATGGTGATGTGGAGGGAAGGAAAAAGTAGGGAGGGGGAAAAACTGCACAAATGAAGAAAAACCAAAAGAAGAATATAGGTCTCACACAGACCCTGGGAGATCAGACACTGGGAAAACAGATTCTGGAACACAATCAGTGAAGAGCCCCTAGAATGACTGGTCACATGCAACAAACCCAGACATCAAGACATTAATAGAGAGAATTAAAAAAATTGAGG